>NC_060269.1:58362089-58662089 GCF_021613505.1 Equus quagga | reverse complement strand
TTTTAAAATCTCAGCAATAGGCAACAGCCCACACCATGGAAACTCTAGTTAAATCTGAAGCAGAAATATTGCACTTCATATTTGCTTTCCGGTCTTCAGGCTGCCACATCACAAATGTGTTAGGACAAGAAGAATGGCTTTGTAGATAGCACATCAATTTATTTTAGAATAATTTTAGATTTACAGAAAAGTTGTAAAGATACTACAGAGAGTTCCTTTCACACAGTTCCTCCCATTGTTAACATCTTACATCGCCATGGTACGTTGTCAAAACTAAGAAACTGACACAGAGCACACCGATTTTAAGAAGTAATAATGTCAGTGATTAAGAGATTCTTTTTTCAAAAAAAATTGGCTTCATCTTCAATGCAGAGGCTGTTTTACTGAATTTCTGTAGATAAGCCATTAATTTCAACACTATTTTCTCTGAGTCACTTAAACCAGATACTGATGTGGCTGCTGAGTTTGCAAATTAAGATGGAAGATCAGAGCTCTGTGAGATTGTCATATTGTCTCCTTTAATTTGGAAAAGTAGAACGAGGCTAGAGAGAGTCTCATAAAACAGACTTTACGACTCTCTTCAAGGCAGATATAGAAGCCCATGCTCCAATCCCTTCTCCCAGCTTCTGCAATTACATTTCCGCAGGAAGAAAGAGAAGGAATTAGAAACAGGATAATGTAGTCTTAAATCACCATTCTTAGCCTTTGCCTTCTTGTGGGAGCCCTGAAATTTATAACATAGCCCTCATATTGTATAGTGTGACACAACAAAAAACACAACTTGTTTGACCCTTCCTCAATAAAAAATCATTTTGTCTGACATCCTATAAAACCTGTGCATGAGTCTATATTAAGCTCTGGTGTCTCCTCCAATTGACAAAAGAAAAACATTGTAAACACATACAATAAAGCTAAAGATCTATTTCAGCATTGTTTACAAAGAGGTAATAATTTAACATTTCTGGGTAACAATTCTCAAAGTCTAAGCCTGGGTGTCAACTCAATACTGAAACAATTGGAAATGTGGTGCCTTGTGACATTAAAGAGAGAGTCCTGAGTCATTTGCGTTGCCTCAAAATTCCCTTTATGTTCTAAGAATTAGAACATTAGAATTAAAATCTTCTTAGAATAAGAACATAATATGATTAAGACTCTTGCCCAAATCTAAGCTGCACTAGTAACAATTTGTTGATAACCCAAGCTGAGTATCTTGACATCACTAGAAGTAGATGTTGAGGGTAATACATTGCAGCGTTTTTCTCCGGAAAGCACAGTATAGCCACAAGCTTTCGCCCACAGCACTTATCTTAGGCATCAGCAGTGCCAAGGGAGCTGGCGCTGTGTAACTAAACGCCTGTGGGAGGGGCCTCACAGTCTCTGCTCCCCACTGGTTTATGATAAGGCAAGTCCAGATGAGATCAAGAGTTGGGAGGATTCATGACTCACAGCTAGTTTAGCACACAGGCAGTTCCTCCAATTATTTGCACTCTGTAATGCTAACCAACAAATACAAAGCTGATATTAACATATACATACATATTATGAGACTTTTTCATAAAATATTTCATAGCAGTATGGCATGCAATACACTGAGGTCTGCAAAATTTAATGAAAGTTAAAGGTAATATTCCAGGGTATTTTGTCCCTCATTTCCAAGTACTATTCCTAAGAGATATTGTCCTTCAAAACAAAGAGAAATAATGGTGTATTCTGTGATATAATTAAATATTACGTGTAAGTAATACAAACATCTACCTACCTCCTATAACTGACAAAGGCACCAAAAATGACGTTTTCAATGAAGACTTTAAAATACAATGAAAATGCCATGATCTGTATTTTCTTCATAAGTTCAAATTATTTAGAATATAATTAAAACAAGCATTTACCAAAGGTAGAAAATATGGGTTTTATCCTGACTACTGGTTTTGAACATATACTCTTAGATGCTTTCCTAAATGTTCTGTGCCTCAGTTTCCTCTTTGAGAGAGAGAGAAAGAGGAGAGGGAGTGAGAGAGAGAGAGAGAGAAAGAGATTAACAATAACTAATGTGCATTGTTGGAATTAAACCTAATTTTCCACCATCAATATATACTGAAATCAGATACTCTGTAGCAAAAACCAGACACATAGACAAAAACAAATTTATTTTTTATTTCCATAAAAAGAAATACATTAAGAAACCAAATCCAGTTTGGTTAACACCAAAGTGTAAGTCAACATAAGGAATATAAAACCTTCCTAAGTGTTTTAACATAAATAATATAATATGATATGTTATTTTTACAACAAGTAGCTAGTTCTCTAAATCAGATAAAAATGAATTGGTGCACTAGAATATTGTAGTAATGTGCCTATCTGAAATATGCAATGCTGACATTTTTTCTCTCTGAATAGTGACACATAGAACTCAATGGTCTAAAAATGTGTAAATTATTTAAAAGATGAAATTTAGAGTCCTTTTCACAAAAATTGTCGTGGCCCCTAGTTCCTAAAGCATGGTGTGTATCTGTTCTTAAAGAAAAAGAAAAATAATCCTTCATCAATTATGGTTAAGGATCCCCAAACTGAAACACATGTGGGTGAACGCCATTCAGTAACCAGCCCACACTGTCTGGGGTTGCGGGGAGGGAAGAAAAAAGAGGAGATAAATGGCCTACATGATTGATTTCAACTAAGACTAAAATCTCGGAGGACAATTATTGGATTTACTCACTGTTTGTTTTTGCAACATTTCGGAAATTGGCACAAAAAAAGAAATGTTTACAAAGTCGAAGAGGTGTGTGGCGGCTGAGAAGCTGATTTTCTAGATAAGTGATGTTTTTTTCCCAAAACTTCTTTTCTTAATTTACCTTAGCTGGTACCAGGCATTGGAAATCATCCTCAGTGAAATTATCAACCATAAAATGAACATATGATGATGAAAAATATTGTTCAGTGCATGCTTCCCAAAGACATATCCATATACATATATTACAGATTTCAAAGCTCTGGTATCATTTAAAGGATTCTTTACATTATCTAAGGTACCCTGTATTTACCTTTAATTATCTGACACGTTTCTTTAAAAAAAAAAAAGAAATTCTTTCCATTTTGTCCAAAGGGAGGTATTACATCTAATTAATATATCAACCACTCTTTCTCCCATGACTGACAAATGCTAAATGCTTTATCAGTCTGGCACCAAAAATGCTGTTGTCTCAGGGTTTTCCCAGACTGCCTTGTCTGAAAAGCTACATGAAAAGCTTTAACGATCATATATTGGGTGGGAACTTTAACCTTCTTTGTACCAGGTCAATTGAGTAGGTAATTGGAAAAGTCAGTTCCACTTGTTGTAATCCATTCAAAAGGAAAGTTAGATATACACAGAATGTAGTTTTCAGTCATAGAAATAGTGTAGAAAAACAAGACAAAACAGTAATTCTGGATGTAGGGTTCCATTTATTAACTGTATTAAAGTTAAAAGACTGAAACAAGAACAAAAGGCACAGATCAGACAAAGAAAACATTTTATAAATTCTCTATTTTCTTCATCTGAACATAAGAGAAACTAAATTTTATTGAAAATTAAATATAAATAATAGTTATTGAGAGTTGATTATCTGCCTGGCACTGTGTTCAGCTTTTCGCAAAAATCATCTCATCTAACTCTGCTTTTCACAAAAATCATCTCATTTAACTCACAGAAATCAATAAGGAAGGATTCTTATGAGCACAGGATAGCGTCCCCAGTGAGCTGCCTCACTTACCTCCACTATTTATTAGCTATTTAGCCTTGGGCAGATTAATTTAGCTCTCAGTGTAAATTAATGCAAATTAATTTACAGTGTAAAGTAATCGGTTTTTCCCATCTTGAAAGTGGAAATGATATTAGCACTTACCTGGTAGTGATGTTATGAGAAAGAGATACAATGGCTGGCAGGTAGATGTTGTATAGAAACATTTTTGTTGTTGTTGTATTATATTACAGATAATAAAACAGAGGCTAGAAGAGTTTTTAAAACTTGCCCAAAATCACAGAGGTAAGTGACAGAACAGAGGTCTGGGCTTCTCTGCCCTTCAGGGCCCTACAGATCAGTAGGAAGGTCAGGAAAGAGAAAGAGGAACGCACCACTTTAGTTGCTTTATGAGTGGGAGATAGGGACATTTTAGGTGCAGAAGAGTAACGCCAAGGGGAACTTCCAGTTCGGTAGGAGGCTGCCTGGAGGGAAGACGTGTGGTTAGCCAAGAAATGTGCCAAGGACAGTACAGGCACAGTTAGAGCCTGCGTAACAGGCTGCATCAAACAGATTTGGGAGCTGTAACTGTGAAAGCACAGGGCCTCTGCAAGGCTCATCATGTTTTTATCGAGGCCATTGGAATGATGGTTGAAGCGAAAAATGGGATCTGAAAAATGCAGTTCTCTTCACATTCCAGAATTTGCAACATTCCAAAAACATATACCTATCATCGTGAAAGAGTCTCTCTCTGTGTAATATACATGGTAATTTAAAAAATATGTGGAAAGAGGTGTCTTGGTAGTTCTGACTGCTATGACAAATTACTGTAGACTGGGTAGCCTAAACAACAGAAACTGATTTCTCAGAGTTCTGGTGGCTGGAAAGTCCAAAGTCAAGGTGCCAACCAATTTCATTCTTGGTGAGAGCAGTCTTCCTGATTTGCAAATAGCTGTCTTCTCATGGTATCCTCACATGGCAGCGGGTGGAGAGAAAGGAAGCAAGCTCTCTCCTCTCTCCTTATAAGGACACTGATCCTCTCCTGAGGGCTCCACCCACACGATCTGCTTACCTCCCAAAGGCCCTAGCTCCAAATACCATCACACTGGGGATTAAGGTTTCATCGAATGAACTTTGAGAGGACACAAACATTCAGTCCATAGCAGAGGAATTCAGACTTATGTTTTTCTATTAGATGCTAATAAATATTGTTTCAAGTAGACTGAAAGGCAAATGATGTTAATAGTAAAAGTGTTTAGATTCCATGGTCTTTTATGAGTTTCTTTTATGACAATATCTGTTTTCTCAAATACTTGACAACGAGGAAAATTTTCTATAAACTGAAGTGTTAATAGCAGGTACCAGTGCTCATAATCTTTAGTATATGTGAGTACATTAGTAAATATATAAACAATATGTTATACCCCAGTAACTTGGTCTTATTTTCATTGCTTTTAGGATAAAAATTAAATTCCTGTGCACAGCCAGGGAGGTCTGACATGTCCTGGCCTTTGCCAGTCTCTACCCCAATCAAGCACTCTTTCACCCCAACCCCTTGCAGCGAACTGTCACCAGCTAGTTGCCCCAAAGAACTCAAGGGTGGGTTGGTAGCATTTAACTCTCTTTGCAAATTGGTCTTTTTCCTTTTGTTATGTTAAGGAGATGCAATCACCAACCACCCTGAACTAGAGCAAGCCTCACCAGGAGAGTTCTGCCTGTGACCTGTGCCTTATTTTCAATGCTAAGATCTCCCCAGGAGGAGCTTAGACCTTATTACCATAACCTGAAGTGTATGTGGAAGCATGTTTTCCAACTGAGCCTGCGCAAGTGAATACCTACCTCTCCCTTTTGAATGTTCATTCCCCATCCAAAATAAATGTCCCTGCTTCCCTTTGAGGATGCCATGATTCTGGAAATGATTCCTCATGGTCTCCTATTTGCTGCAAATATACCTTACTTTGTGAGACAACTACTTCTGGTGGAGAGTCTTATTTAACTCGCCAGGAGGGAATCCACTTTGGTTTCAGTAACAGAACCATATCAGCCTCCATTCAGTTGGAGGCTCCTTCCAGCCACAGGGCCTTTAAACATGCTATCTCCTCTGTTTGGAGCGCTCTTCTTCCCCACCTCCAACATCCCTTATCTGTATTTCAGATCTCAGCTCAAGTTTCACTTGTTCAAGGAAGGCTTTTCTAAACCCTTAGGTAAAAAAAACTTCCTAGGTCAAGTTGTGCTCTTTCTCCTCCTCCTCTTCGTCTTTTTCCTTTAAATGTATTCTAATATAACCTTATTCTTTTCTTTGTCTTCCTTTATTGATTCAACAAAGGGGTACTGTACAGCCATTAATTAGCTGAATGATACCCTTCTATGCACCCAGAACATGGCAGTGAAGAAAACAAAGAGCACTCCTGCTTTCAAAGTTCTCATCCTTCATTTGATTTGCATCCGCCTCTTGACTAGACAGTAAGTTCCCCTGCATGCTGCCAGGGATAACGTCAGGGCTGTCCTCACTGTTGTTCCCTGAGAATCTCGCATAAAATCTGGCTCAGAGGAAGCACCTAATAAATATTTACTAAATCTATCAAAAATGAATGAAATTTAAAGTTAGTCCACATACTCTAGAAATGGATTTAAGAGAGCATAAAAATATAAAAGTGAAAGGCCTCAAACCAAAGATGTAGAGGGATGGACACCCAGCTGAGGAAGCACTTCCGTACCAAGACTATACAAGTACCCCACACATGTGCATGGCGAACCCCATTCAACAAAAGCTGAAAGGAAAAACTCAGCAGACTCTGAAAGCACTAGAAAATACTGTCAAAATTTTCAAAAAGAAAGAAGGAGAGAGACAGAGAGATCCTCTGAATCGTGTTTACTGATAAATATTCACCAATTTATTCATTTAATGATATTTCTTTACCACCTTTTATGTATAGGCACTGTGTTAGATGTCTCAGGAGTAACTGTGGTTTCAAGGAGTAAAGCAACACTGCCCAACCTCTCCTGCTCTTCATTCTTACCTCGAGTCTGCCTGTCTGGTTTATTCCAGTAATGCAAGCTCTTGTGAACTCTTATCACGTTGTTTGATATATAACACATGCTCAATAAAATGTTTGGTTGAAGAGTAAGTTGACAGGCTCAAAAGATGATATCTGATACTTACCCTAAAAATACTAGAGTTTCCAAAAAGTTTGTCTATTTTTCATTAAGGGTGTTTTATCTCTCAGTGAATTTTTCTTCCCTACCTTGGGAGTTTTAAAAAATTCCTTTGCCTCCTCAAATGAGACACCACCAGGGACTCCGTGAGAGACTGGATGAAGATCTCTTCTCTGAGGGTCTTGAACACACTCAGCTCCATCGGGCTTCATCCCCTCCTTCTGTCCTGACCCTTTCTTTCTTCCTTTGCTCTGAGCAGGGACCATGCCCGCCCTAAGAGTCAGTCACCAAGGAATCCTAGCAGTCAGCTCTCTACCTCTGAGGGACACACATTCTTTAGATATGTGTTGCTTTAGCATCTTCGAGCACTCAATTAGTACCTATCTCAGCTTTACTTTTGATAAAAATGAAATCAACTTGAATAAAATGAGAATGGAATATTAAAAAAACTTGGCATTTTCAATAAAATATTAAAAACTTAATACTGCTTCCTACTTTACTCCCAACTCAGGGCCATACCCTATCTTCCCCAAAGCTGTCTCTAAATTTTTTATGTTCTCTTTATAATATGTAGATGAATGGAGACAAAGTGACATTTATCATTTGTATGCTTATTTTGCTACCTGCATTTATACTAGACTCAAAAAATAAATAAAATATATATTTTTTTGATAAGGAAGATTCGCCCTGAGCTAACATCTGTGCCCATCTTCCTCTACTTTGTATGTGGGACACCTGTCACAACATGACCGACGAGTGGAGTAGGTCTGTGCCTGGGGATCCGAACCCATGAACCCAGACCACTGAAGCGGAGAATGCGAAACTTTAACCACTCAACCACATGGCTGGCCCCAATAAAATATTTTTAAAATCTGTTTATAGGTGAAGTAAACAAGTAGCCAGGGACATATGGAAAATATTAGATTAGGTTAATATTCATTAATCAGAATGAAATTGACATAAAGATGATGAAAATAGCAAAAATTGAATAGATGAGTAAATAGCCCATGGAAAATATTTCAAAGGTCAGAAGCAGACAAGAGACTAAGAGATGACAAGGTCCACTTATTGATAGAAGAGGAATTACAGATATTGTTAAAATTAAATTAACCAAGGAAGATAAAAGGCCAGTGCCAAAACCAGACAAGTTTTCTAAACCAGAAAGCAGAGATGGAAAGTAAGGAAACCAGGATCCTATCAAGCATAGTAATCAAGAAATCAGAAGCTGAAATGCAAATATCTCCTCCAAATCTGTCTCTCACTCATATCCCAGACATTTCCCTATAATACGTAGAGATCAAAATCACGAAAAGGACAATAGACAGAAACACAGTTCCGGAAAGAAATTTATTATTGCGTACTAGCTGAAGTACACAAATTTATGGCCATTTAGAATTACACAGAAGTATGTAATGTGATTAGACTCTTAACAGCTATTACATCAGAATGTTTTCATCAATACTGATAGCATTAGAGCAGTGTCTATATTGATAAAATTAAGCAGTCTTCTCATAAACGTTTTTTTCCAACCACAGTCTACATCAACGAGTATGGAAGATGAAGTTAAACTCATTTTTTGGTATGTTTTGATTTATTTCGTTTTTAATTTAAATTTATTCACTTGACAATTTACTTGAACAGCTAACTTTAAATTATAAAAAAAGGAAGGTCATTTCGGAAGTTAGGCTAAAGACGTGCCTGGTGATGTCCCCAGAATACCACTCAACATATGTTTCTTTTTGCTTTTTTCAATTGTCCCCTTGACATGGTTAGAGATTATATTTTCCTTGAAGTTGACTACTTTCTTGCTGACATAGGAAACTTTAACATTATATTTAGCATAAATCTTGATAAGAAAAGTAGACAATGGAATAGGTTAAATCAATACACTTTCCGATTTATAGTAAACTGTGACTAAATCTTCTGAAATGTTATATATTTTGAGTAAGATTTTGTGCATATCTTAATGTAGAATCATTTAGTTCACATGAAACAGAAGGAACAAATGTGTTTAATGTAAATGCCAGTTTAAGAAAAACATTGTCTCACAAAATAAATTTCTGAGTATTTTATAATTTGGAAATAGTATATATCAGATCAGACAAAATTGGTTTTGCTATGCTAAAGTCAAAGTGCCTTCAGATTTAAGTAGAGAAGAGTCGACAGGGACATGAGAGTAGAGACTTAAATTATAAACAAATAATTTTTGTGAGCCTTGGTAAAAAGATCAGAATCTTTTTAAGTCAGTGAATGCATATTCATAGGCTGAGCCAAAGCTTGTGAAACTTGCACAAAAGTGAAGTTTTCTAAGTAAATTTCTAATAAAATAATAAACAAAACTGGGAAAGGAATATTTAACCAATACTAGCATAAAAGCAAACAAACTTCTAACTTCAAAAATCACCTTCGCATTGGCTGTTTATATAACAAATGATATGTGAAATGAAAATGAATTTTATTTACTTATGAAAGGAGAAAGAAAAAAGTTGAATATACTACCACTTGACTTGAAAGAATACAAGGTTCAAAGAATTCAAACATAACACCGTTTAGCTAAATTTCCTTCCATTTGCTCCACCCTTTGTTGCACTTATGAGAAATTATGGGAGAGTCACTTAATTGTTGCTTTATTCTTCTGCATTGTCAGGTGAGCTAAGGGGACATAGCAGAAACGATGTGGTAAATCTGTGAGAATAGCTATGTAGTGGATCCAAAACAGCACACGCTGTTTCAGAAAATGATGGAATATGTCAGGTCTGGCATGGCTCCCTTAAGCTGCCCTCAACACCCATCTACACACAAAAAGGGGATACGCATACTGACCACTCACAGCCCCAGTTTTGAACCAGGTTTGGTTGTGTTCTGCCATCTGGTCAGTCTCAAATTTTTATTGCCATCTGGCTCTTGTGTATGGCCATTGCCATAGTTTCCATAGCCATGATCTTGGCTTTTTGGAATATAAATCTGGTCTGCATCACAACTATGCTTACTTAGATCATGTCTGCAAACAGACTTTAGATTTACCGCTGCCTGGGGGCCCCCACTTGCCTAATAGTGCCCACTGTGGCATTCCTACCGTTTACTTCTTTATCAAGTATTTATTGAGCATGTATTAGGTGGCAGCCACTGTCCTGGCCACCAAAAATACAAAACTACCCACACTGTATTTCAAATAGACTGACTGTGGAATTGGAGCAAGAACTAGAAGGAATTACCTACAGATTTCTTGTCAACATCTTAGACTAGTCAGCTTCCTCTATCTTATGTGTTCATTAGAAAAGGAATATTTTGAACTTGGTTTGTTGGCTATTTCTCAAGAACATGGGTAAAGAATGAAAGCGGTTAACAGAATAATAGTGGGAAGTAAGTATTAACTTGTGTGTTCTCCCAACACCCCCACCCCACCCCAATCCAGAAGACTAGAGCATTTCACTTTGGTAGCTTAAGAGAGAGACTCCAGTAGAATAAAAAGAACAAAGCACGTTCATTCTTTACTTTTGAACTTCAAAAGCTGAGATCTTATCACATATAATACAGAGAGCCCACATGTCTGGAAATATAGATAATACTATATTTTTGCAGATTAAAAATGTCTTTGATGATATTATGCATAAATTGCCTAAGTTTCTAGACTTTATGGAAACCCTGGGATTTAAAGGATTATTTACTAAGCTAGATTTTTCCCCCTGCCTTAGGAGAGGGAAATTCCCTGAGTGAGGTTGATGAGAACTTCAGTTGGAAATAAAACAGTAAGATGCTGGTGGTGACCCTGAGAAGGTTTGAGCCATCTGAGAGTAGAGGAGACTTGTGCTTAACTTCCTAGGAGAAGTCAAGAGAAGGGGCATGACTCAAGTTGTAAGAACTACCAAATCCACACTCATGATCCCGTGAAAGCAGTGGTGACACGATGCGCTTGGGCCAAGAAGACTTGACACTGTGTGCAGACACAGCCTTGGAGAGCAGGGTAGGATGGACTCAAGAATCTGAGCTGAACTTACTGGGGGGAGAAAAACAATCCAGAATTCATTGAATTACTTTGAGTTGATTAAGATTTAGTTTCTACCATGAGGTTAAATAGGTGGAGTGTGAAGCTGTATTGGGGAAAAGCAAAACTTGATGTTTTATATACCTGAGTTTGTGGTCTGAAATAGCATACCCACAACATGTGATAAGAATCATGTTATATCTCACAAGGCATTATAGCTGAATAATGAAGAAGAGAATTTACAATAAAATGAAGAACTCATGAAAATCTTAAAGAAGAATGAGGGATCCATAGGTGCTAAAAGACCTAGTGTTAAATTAGAAAATAAAGGTAGAGATGTGCTGAAACTAGTACTCATACATTTCGTTGGTGCTATAAATTGGTACAAACTCTCACAGTACTTTCACTTCTGAGGATCTATATTAAGTAAATAATACAAAATATATCCTAATCTGTACATACAAAGATGTTCATTATGGCGTTATTTACAATTATACACAAATTCAAGCAATCTAGCTATCCAACACCAACAACAGGGAGTTATATTTCCATTTTCAGTGAAGTATTATACAGCCATTAAAAACCACTCTTTTTAAAACTATGAGATATCATGAAAAACTGTTTATGAAGGAATAAATTGAAAATTAGAATATAAAATACACACACATACACACATGCATGCACACATACATTTTTATTGTATGTTTTATATATATGATAAAATTATATTATAAAATTATTATATATACAATGACTACAGCTAAAGAAGAAATATACCTAGGGAAGAAGAAAAAATAAAATACCAACATTGGGGTAGGTATTATGGGGAAACAATTTTTCTTCTTTTATTGCCATTTTTATGAGCTATAGTATTTTGTTATTATAATTAATAAATTTTAAAACATTAAATTAAAGTGATTAAGAAAATTTCTATTCATTTAATGTAGTTGATTAATTTTAATCAATAAAACACTTATGAAGCAGAGAAATTACCCTTTGAGACTGAACACATATTTTGTCCAGCCCAAATTTATTGCCAGTCTCAGGTAATGTGCCACAAATGGAGATTCTTTGTCATTAACCTTAGAAGCTAAGCATGCACAGCTTCTCTCACAAGGTTCGTTTGTAAATTGTTCTAATCGCTTTTCAATTGATTTAGATTCCCTTCCAATATCAACCATGGAGGAAGTAAGTTCCATAAATGTATTACAACTATTGGTGTGGTACTTCCTTTTCTCTATCCCCAAACATAATTTATCAAATTATTCTTATACTTCACCATCTGCAAAGCAAGTCTGCCTTCAGCTCAAACACCATTTTTCCTTCTCTGCAAAATGGGAAGAATAATACTTAACCTGTCGGGTGTTTTTGTTTTTGTTTTGCTGAGGATTAAAGAAATCTCACATGTGTAAAGCAGCTAGGACAGCATCTGGCTTTTAGTAAGTGTTTAATTAATGGGGGTAGCTTTTTATTATTACTTTTATATTATAATCATCTTTCTCATCCATTTTTACCTTTCCAAATGTTAGTATCTAGTGCTTCAAGCCTTTCCCCATACGGATGCCACTCCAAGCGTATAATTAGTTTTCTTTTCTTTATTGAGCCTTTTCTTGATATTAAATGATTTAAAGCTACATACAATATTGTAGGTGTAGTTAATCTATAATTTTATATATTTTCTACCTCATATTCAATATTCTCTTCAATCCCAATGAATGGTATTGGCTACAGGAATGTTATCAGTGCAATATTTCAGTAACATCCAAATCCTTTTATTGGTTCAAAACCAGAAGCCTAGAATCGTTTGTTTTACAGATAAAATTTAAGTTTTCGAAATCCCCATATGAAACACCCTGAATTTGTTCACATGAAACATTGCTAACCCGAGGCCTAGGGAGTCAACCTACAGTTTCTAAATATCACAGACACTTTCTCTCATTTTAAAAGAGAAACAGATGCTCTGTTCTTGACATTAAATGGAGACCACTGTTGATATCATCAATAGGGTAAGGAAAGAATTTGTAGCCAGGTCCCAAGAAGTCTTTAAATGTATTTACAGATTGAAGATTAGGCAAAATCTAGCTCCAGAAAACGCATGCATAATGTAGAACCCACACTGATGACATTTAATTTCTTTCAAGACAGACTAATCTATGTCAAGGGAAAAATCTGGTTTTACATAAAACTGAAAAATTTTCTGAATGAACACTGGTTTAAAAACCTATAAACCTTATACAAAGGCAATAGCTTATTGTTTGTTACAAGATCCTATGAAAGAAGAGCATATTTCAACTGATGTCATTGCTAGTATCACAGATTCTGAAGCAACTGTACCATCTTTCTTTTGGTTAAAGAAATTTTTAAAAACTCAACTTTTTAAAATACACAGGTAATACGTGTTCATTGTAGGAGACATTAGAAAATATACAAGCAAACATAATAAAATAAAAAATAATTCATAATTCCACCACCCTAAAATAACTGATGTGAATATATTGGCTATATAATTCCAGAGGCTTTTCAATTTTTTCTCCAAAATAAAATTATAATATACATACTAATTTAGAAACTTTTTTCCTTACATAAGTATATTTTCACATATCACTTACTTTTCAGATTTGTCATTTTTAATGATGACATACTTTACATTACATGGTATATGTAATTTATTTAATCAATAGACTACATTGAGACAGATAGGCTGTTTCCGATTTCTCTATATTTCAAAAAAAACAAGCATTTTATAGTATTGCTACAATAATATTTAACTGAAAATAGTGGGGGATTATTTTAATTACCCTTATATCATTTAAAATTCCAGACTTTTAGATCAAGCATTATTTGAACAAAAGAATGCCTATAAAACATGTTTCTTTGATCTTCTTCTTATTCTATACTCAGTAATAAGTGATAGTTACCATGTATTGAGGACTTTTTTTTGAGCCATCACTGTGTCCATGTGATCACTAAATTCCCCAAATCACTGCTCTGTAACCAGAGGATTCTCATCATCTCCAGAAGGAACTTCCTTAGATGAAACCTTGTCCTAGCTCTCCGTGGGGTTGAAGTATGGTGTGACATCTTATTCTAGTTTTCCATTGGGTTGAAGGTACACAAATCGGTGCATGCTTCCAACACACTTGCCCATATCAAAATCAGAACGCATCCTTTAGGTCCCAAATGAAGCTAGAGTTTTGCCCATGAATTTCATTATTCTTAAGAGTAAGTCCATAAGAAATAAATGCAGAAAGTACGAAGAAAAATTACGATAGAGGACTAAGTTAAAAAAATATATATGATTTTTTTTAAAGGAAAGGAAAGAAGACTAAGAAAACAGACTATCAACTCTTGGTGTTCTATGTCTCAATTTTTAAAAATTTACTTCTAAGCCCCTCAAATCTAAATTGAGTCTCTACTCAAGTTTTTTTCCTAAAATGCTTAGTTTCATACCTACACCATTACAAATTTTAAAATATTGGAAGCAATGATGGGCAGGACTATCATTAAAAGCAGAGACCTAGTAATGAATTGAATCCACTCAAGGGAGTAATCCCTGCTTCTTGTCTCTTTTATTAGGCTGAGTTTACCCAGCATTGCCAGTGTGTGGAAAAAAGACTCCAGAGAGATGCCATGTAACATAGCAAGATGAGAGAGAATAGAGATCACC
Source organism: Equus quagga (assembly GCF_021613505.1). Taxonomy (NCBI): domain Eukaryota; kingdom Metazoa; phylum Chordata; class Mammalia; order Perissodactyla; family Equidae; genus Equus; species Equus quagga. Next base: position 58,647,565 of record NC_060269.1, on the reverse strand, counting down.
TTTGGTTTTCTGGGTGCCCTGTTTGGCATGGTGGTAATTCCTAGGTTTCTTGTGGGCCTAGAGAAGGCCATAGAAGATAATAGGAGGAATAAACTGGGTCTACCAGCATTCAACTCCCCAAGAATACAATACTTCAGGGTAAAGTTATCCCACCAGTATAGTCTGTGGGAGGTGAGATGGATCCCGCATTAGAAAGAAACTGCTGGGGCTGGCCCAGCGGTGCAGCGTTAAGTTCACAGGTTCCGCTTCGGTGGCCCGGGCTTCGCTGGCTCAGATCCCGGGTGCAGACATGGCACCACTTGGCAAGCCATGCTATAGTAGGCGTCCCATATGTAAAGTGAAGGAAGATGGGCATGGATGTTAGCTCAGGGTCAGTCTTCCACAGCAAACAGGAGGATTGGTGGCAGATGTTATCTCAGGGCTAATCTTCCTCAAAAAACAATGCATAAAAAAAAAAGAAAGGAAACTGCTGTACCCCCATAATTATTGACCACAGAAACCATGGGGTGGTGTGGGGATGGTGGCCATCTAGGTTCCCCAAGAATATTTAATGTGGTAAATAAATGAACCCAAATCACACATCATCCACAAGGAAAGAGCCAATTGGACATCATCAGCTGCTACAAACTGAATTATGCCTCCCCCTAAATTCATATGCTAAGCCCTAATCCCCAATGTGTTGATATTTGGAGATGTGATCTTTGAGAAGCAATTAGGTTTAGATAAATTCGTAAGGATGGGGTCCTCAGGGTGGGATTAATGACCTTGTAAGAGGAGATGCCAGACAGCTTTCTTTCTCTCTCTCTCTCTTGCTGCCTCCCTCCCTCCTTGCCTTGTGAGGACTCAGTGAAAAGGTGGCCATCTACAAACCAGGAAGAGAGCCCTCACCAAGGAACCAAATCAGCCAGTACCTTAATTTTGGACTTTCCAGCCTCTGAAACTGTGAGAAATAAATTCCTATTGTTTAAGCCATCCAATCTATGATATTTTGTTATGGCAGCCTAAGAACACTAATACAGTGGTGCCAACACCATGCTGAAGTGCAGGCCGACTTAGAAGTAGACAGCTCTGCTTTTTCCTCTGACCTGCACCTGGCCTCACAGGCACATGTTTTGTCTACCTCACCCTCACCCCTGTCTTCTCTCTGCTTTGGGTCACATCCGGATTATTCTCACGTGGATCCTGTTAAATTAGTCATAAAACCAAGATGAAGGATTGGGACAGGCTCTGACAATGAGACAAGACTCTGATAAGCGACTAAAAACAGATAACAATACTCTAGACTGCATGAGTTTACTCAAAGGAGACTGTTTTAAACCAGAAGTGATTAAAATACCCAGAAGCATCTATATTTATAATTTCTACGGATGAGCAGAAATGGAGGCTTGTAGTGGACAGTCTTTAAGGCAGCCCCTCATGATCCTTGCTTCCTGGTGCCATGCCCTTTATAATCTCCTCCACTTGAGTGTATGTGTTACTTGTGACTTGCCTATAAACAAGAGAATATGACAAAGATGATGAGATGTCACACCTGTGATTATATTCTAGTATATGACTCTATCTTGCTCGTAAATGTTCTTTAGTATCTCTTTCTCTCCATTGTTGGCTTTGAAGAACCAAGATGTCATGAATCCCATAACCACGAGAAATTTAATTCTGCCAAGAACCAGAATGAACTTGGAAGTAGACTCTTCTCCAGTCGAGCCTCCAGATGAGAAACTGTCATGGCCTGTACCTTAATTGTAGTCCTGGAGAAAACCCAGTTAACCTGTGCCCAGAGTCCTGAGCCACAGAATCTGTGAGATAATAAATGCCTGTGCTTTTAAGCTGCCAAATTTGTGGCAATTTGTTACGTAACATAGAAAACTAATACAGCGCCTGTAAAGAAAATTTATTTAAATTATAAGAACAGGAAGTTGCATTTTTACTTATATGTAATTTGTGATTCTAACTTATTACCATTATACTAGGTTTATTTTTATCTGTGAACCTTTGATCAAACTGTTCCTGCTTTCTCCCTACCTATGCATACTTCATAGTGTCAAGATATCATAGCCATACTCAAATATTTCATCTCTCAGTAACCCCAACCTTCTTTGAATTCCTAATCTTCCAATACAGTATTGAATAGAAAGTGTGAGAGTGAACCTATTAAATTCATTCCTAAACTTAGAGAGAAAGCATTCAATCTTCCACTATTGAGAATGAAGTTAGCTATAGATTTTTGTAGATCCCTTTCTATCAGATTGGAAAAGTTGTCTTCTTTTCCTATTTTTTCTAGAATATTTATTATGAATGAATGTTAAGTTTTGTCAAATGAATTTTCTGCATTTTTAAGATGATAATATGATTTTTCTTCTTTGTGGTAAATTACACCAATTGATTTTCAAATGTTGAACCAACCTTGCATTCCTGGGAAAAAAAATCACCTTTGCTTGATTCACTTGATAATATTTTACAGATTTTTGTGTTTATGTTTGTGAGCTATGTTGGTCTGTAATGTTCTTTTCAAAAAAAAATGTCTTTCTGAGGTTGGTTATCAAGGTTATCCTGGCCTCATAGAATAAGTTGGAAGTGTTTCCACCTATTCTATCCCCTGAAAGAGTTTGCATAAGATTAGTATTAATTGTTCCTTGAATGTTCTATATCACTGGCTTTTTTTTTTCCTATCAATGAAGCACATTTTTCCTATTTCTTTTGGATCTCATGTCATGGATAATGCATTAAAGAGATTCTGAATTCCAGTATCCTCCTCTGAAGAATTTGAATGCTTGTTCTATCATGCAATTCAATTTCTCACTTGTCACCTTGAATTTATGTTGTCTTTGGTTTGTTATTTTGTTAGTACAGAACTATGGAAAGACTCAAGTGTTTCCCAAGTCCTTCTAATTTGACAGGACTCAAACTCCAAACTCTCTTTCCCTGTGGTTTTTTGATAGAGTTTAATCTTTGCTTGTGAGGGTCTAGAATAGATCTTCTTCTAGGTCATAATCCTTACTTATGCTTATTTAAGATGTGCACTGTCTTCTTGTATTGAATCCCAAGGGTATTTAGGAAATATTAATAAGATATTTCCATGCTGGTAGGGCCAGAATTCTAATGTTCCCTGGCACTAATCTTCTCACAGAACTGCTGCATCAGTAGTTTCTCTCTTCTCCTCCCAGCTCCACAGTAGCCATTCTCTAGTGAGTCTCAGACATTCTTGCCTTGCTCATGTGCAGCCCAGCCCTCAGCCAGAGATTTATAGCAAGCCCTGGTATATAACACTATAGTGCCTTCTTTGCACAGCTTCCTTCTCTGCAATGACCACACCACAGATTCTAGCCACTTCATCCACCCTAAAACCTGATGTCTGCCTCCTCATCTCAGCAAAACCACTGTGCTCTGCTCAGACTCCACCTCTCTAGACTATTATTTGGAAATTGTTCCTAGAAAGAATCTAAGGATCATGAGGCTCACTTCATGACTTTCCATTCTCAGGGGAATCACTCCCTATTGTCCAATGCCTGAAAAGATTTTGTGCAGTGTAATAGATGTCTACAGGAGGAGGGCTGGTCCAGCACTAGTTACCCCACTGTGGCTAGAAAGTGCCTAAGTAAAACTTTTTTTGTTTTGTTTTGTTTGTGTTTTTATGTCTCATTTTATTTTATTGAAGTCACATTATGTAAATTTCAAGAGTACATCATTATATTCGAACTTCTTTAGAGACCACATCGTGTTCACCACCAAAAGTCTAGTTTTCATTCGTCACCATACACATGTGCCCCTTTACCCCTTTTGCCTTCCCCCTACACCTTTCCCTTCTGGTAACCACCAGTCTGTTTTCCATATCTATTTGTTTGTTTGTTTATCTTACACATATGAGTGAAGTCATATGGTAATTCTCTTTCTCCATCTGATTTATTTCACTTAGCGTAATACCCTTAAGGTCCATCCATGTTGTTGTAAATGGCACGACTTCATCTTGTTTTGTGACTGAATAGCATTCCTTTTATATATACATCTTCTTTATCCATTCATTCATTGATGGGCACTTGGCTTACTTCCAAGTCTTGGCTATTGTGAATAATGCTTCAATGAACATAGCGGTGCTGAGTAAAACTTTTGGTGCAGTAAAAATAACAAGTAGACCATAAAATTCTAAATTATGCAAGATTGATTTTCACTTGGTGCTATTATTTATATAACGTATTTCTCAAGTTCTTAGATTCCTAAAAGCATTATCTGAGTTTTATAGAACTTTCAGATAATAAAACTAATATTTTATAAAATTTTTTGAGGTAAGAAAAGACTCTGTAAAGTAAGCAAAGCCTTAACCCTATCACAATTTACTTGCACTTATTCTATTCTTCCGTCTTTGCTCCTTATCAAAGGTGAAATTCACCACCTTCATGTAGTGGCCCTCTCCTGGGTTACCAAAATAGTGTCCAAATTCTGATTGTTTTCCAGATAAACCAATCTAAGGTGTTTCATGATTTCGTCTTTATAAAAACATTACCTTTTTTCCTCTCCTGTCTCTTAAGCCCCTGCTTCGTGGGGATAGGCATATCCTAGTTGTACCATTGCTTGTTGATATTGTATCTGTCCTAATTTAATATGAACACATTTCATGGTGCTTTTCTACAGCTACTTCTTGAACTTCTGAGTGGCTCTAATGGAAGAAATTTGAGTCTCCTCTAAAGAACCTGATGGATGTGAAATTTGGAGGCCAGGATCATCGAAGCAGGAGCTTGTGAAGGAGACAGCAAAGGGGCTTTAAATATCCTGAAAATGACTCTTCATAGGCAGCTATCTAAATTTTCTAATTTCGAAACCAGTCATATCAGTTAACCATTTCCTGTTACCATGTCCTTTGTGTTAGAATCTAACTTCTTCTGAGGGTTTAGAAGCATCATAGTATGATTTCCTTTTTCATGAGAATATCATAGATTCTTTTGTGAGGTTAATTTTTCAATCAATAAATATTTATTGAAAATACACTTTGCTTAAGGAAGTAAAAATGGGGGCCGGCTCGGTGGCGCAGAGGTTAAGTTCGCATGTTCTGCTTCTCAGCAGCCCAGAGTTCGCTGGTTCGGATCCCAGGTGTGGACATGGCACCGCTTGACATGCCATGCTGTGGTAGGTGTCCCATATATAAAGTAGAGGAAGATGGGCATGGATGTTAGCTCAGGGCCAGGCTTCCTCAGCAAAAACGAGGAGGACTGGCAGTACTTAGCTCAGGGCTAATCTTCCTCAAAAAAAAAAAAAAAAAAAGGAAGTAAAAATGAATGACACAATTTCTACCACCAAGACTTTCCAACAACCAATAGAATATATATTCTATATTTATTACACACAAATAATTATATTACAAAGCAAAAAATTATGTTATGAAAGAACCATGATAAAGTTTCAGAGAACTGAAAGGTAACATGCACCCTGGGATCAAAATAAAATATCAAGGAGTAGGAAATATTTAATCTGGACATAGGAGAATGAGAATTTCTGCAGGTAGAAATAGAGGACTTTCCAGAAGGAGATAATAGTACATGTAAAGGCATCAAGTACAAAACTGGGTGGAGATATTGGTAATGTTGTAGTTCCTTTGATGGTTAGGGATTCACAAGTGCTCATATTAATATTGGGTTTTATAACTTAAATCTCTGTGTTACATACATTCCCTTGGATATGTGAAATGATACAAAAGAAATAAATGAATGGTTGATAAAGATGAGGTAATGAAAGAAGATAAATTTTCAAAGAAGTTTAAAACTGAAAGGAGAGAGAAAATGGCAAGAGTTAATGTTTACTGAGCAGTTACTATGTGCCAAGCTGTATACTAAATTCTTGTGTGTAAGATTGCCTTTACTCTCCATCATATATGGAGTGGTTCTTATTATTATATGAAAACCACTTCTCATTTATCTTATTATTAGTTTCACAGATGCATAAACTTAAGCTTGAAGAAATTGACTTGTTCCAAGCGACTCAGTTAAGAAGTATTGTGACAAGTAGAAGAAACTGGAGGCTCAAAAGGAAGGCTTTTAAACAAATACAGGAGTGATTTAGTTTGAATAAATAAAAACATAGGAAAAAGTACTCCTGAATGTTATCAGTAATTTTATTTCCATGGAAGTAATTTTTATTTTATTTTTTATAGTTTTTCTGTATTTTTCCCTTGTACAATAAGCATAATCAAAAGAGAGTGTCTTTTTTAAAGAGAAAAGAATAAGTTAGAGAAAATTAATCTTGTTTTCAAGCAGAGGGCAGGCTGCAGGAGAAGGGAAGCAGGGCAATTTATTACCATTTGTATGAGGAACTGGGATCAAAAAGTGATTATTTATCTATTCAACAAATATTTATTGAATTCCTATTATGTGCCAGGCAAGAAAAAGAGAGTGAACAAAAGAGGACAGGGTGATTAAGGAGACAGGAGAAGTGAAGTGGAGAGAATTCCCATGAAATGATCTCATTCTCATCAAAGTAGAAAGCGAAGTCAGTGGCTAAATGTGAGGGTGGAAGTGAGGCTAAGACCTCGAGGATGCACAAAACAGTCTGAAATAATCATTGTGATTTGCCTTGGAGTCCAGGAGCAAAAGCAGAGAAGAAAGAAAACTGAGGCTATCCAGAGTTGAGAGACATCAAGATGAAAACAGGAAAAGGGCAAAGGTCAAGAAGATAAAAGAATTTTGAGACCAAAATGACTTTGAGTTTTCTTAAAACTCATAAGTGGAAGTTGCTATGGATGGACAGAGATGAAGAACACAGTCTTGGAGTTAAATCATGGGGTGGGAGTCGGGGGATGGAATCCTGAGAAAACACACTGGGGCAGGTAGATGGCGTGGAGTCCGAAAGAATGCCCTTAAGTGGTCATTAATGAGCCACAATCTGGAAGCTCCATGAAACTATTTGTGGAAACCCGCATGTATTCAGTTCATAGAATTCTAACTTAATTGGAGAGAAGAACATTAATCTATCACATTCCTGCCTTGACACTCAGATAAATTGGAGGGGTAGTTTCAGGGCATAATCAGAATTTTGAGACAACTTGGAAATTATATCCTGAAGTTTCAAATGTTATTAACCTTCTTGATTGAAGTCTCCCATCTCTAGTGAGTACAGTACATTTTTGTTGTTAGGCAAATGGGTGTGAAGTGCATAGCAATCCTCCTGTGTCTCACATTCTGCTTTAGTTAGCTAATCCATCAATTAAGGAGACACACTTAAACTGTTCAAAGACTATCAAGAGAGGTCCTTAGCCTAGCACGGTCCAGCCAAACTGATGCGCTGCTGTGCCTGCTACAGTCCTGGCCCAGACAGCATTCACTCAGTGCCTGAGCTAGAGAGACACTGCCTCATTTGTTTCAGCAATAATTGTCTCCCTGGCCTGAAAGAGGCCTGAAAATTGCTTCTATGTTTAGAAACAAGATTGCTCTGTTGAGGCTGCTGGTCAGAGAGTCTCACCTCTTTAGAGAAGTCTGTTATTCCTAGGGCTCTGTTTCCTAATTTAGGCCCTTGTGGTGTTTGGTTGATGAACGGGCATTTGTCAGGCACACACCAGGCCAGGAACTCTTGTGCACGTGCCTGAAGAGGCCACTATGGCTACTCCCTAGAGGAATATTAATTGCGGGGATTTATCATTTACTACCCTGAGTAAACATTATGATAAATTCAAGTTTATGATCGTTTTGATTGAATAAGAAAGACAATTTGTTAGAGAAACTAGATTTCAAATCAATATACGAAAAGTAAATCCAAACTCAACAATTCTCAATTGCACATACATAGGAAAAAAGGTGGCCATTCATACTTAATAAATATCTCTGTGCACTTGAAGCAGGGATTTCTCAACCACCCATGCATGTCCTCCTCTTTATGTGAACAGGAAAGTCACCAAAATATTCCTGAGCCACCACAGAGCCAGGACCCACCTCTCTCAGTGGGCATATAGGCCACTCTGCGGTCTCTAATCTAAGTCACCCACAAGTTAGTACTTGGATTCTCGGTAAATACTTCCCACTAATTTAATCTAAGCCCAGACTTTTAAAATCCCAGATAGCTAGTTCAATATTTACATTAACCATATGTTCTCTGACTTCACACATCACAAAATCACCCTTGTTATTCAAGGAGGTGAAATCCACAAGACAGTTGTATACACAGACTGACTGTAGAGATTTTGTGTTTTATCATGACCAACTTCAGTTTATTGTCCCTTTAAGTTACGATGAATAAAAATCTTACTCATTGCCTTAAAGAGGAGATCTGTCTTCCAAAAAAAATTCTCGGCAGATTAATGTAAGACTTTCGTGCCAAAATTAAAGCCAGCTAGATTTGTTTAAATTTTAAAATGAAAAATGCATTACATTTTTTATGTTGCTGCCCCCCTACTCACCATGAAACCTCCCCTCATACAATGTTCCCCATCTCAGTCAATAGCAACTCTATTCTTCCAATTACTCAGGCCCAAGGGTGTGGAATCATCCTTGACTCCCCCTCCATACGTCAGTCAGCCCTGTTGGCTCTACTTTCTGAATATATCCTGAGTCTGACTACTTCCTTACCGGCTTTGCTGCTTCCACTATGACCTAAGCCACTGCTGTCTCCCACCTGGGTCATTTTCAGTAGCCGCTGACCTTGTCTTCCTGCTTCCACCCCTTTTCTTTCCATTCTCCTTTTGAGCAGGTCATGTCACTCCTCCACCATTCTAAGTAAAAATCAAAGACTTTAATATGGTCCCCATCTTCTCTCTGACATCATCTCCTACCACTTGGCCTCTGGCTCACTCTCCTTCAGCCACATTGCTACTCCTCACACATGTTGAGTGTTCTCCCTCAGGGCCTTTGCAGTTACTATTCTCTCTGCCTGAAATAGTCTTCCTCCAGATGACCACATGGCTTACTTCCTTACTTTCTTTAGGTCTCTTCTCAAATGTGTTCTCACCAAAAGAAGCCAATTCACATCATCCCATATAAAATAGCTACAACCTCCTACTACCTCACACCCTATCACCTTGCTCTGCTTTATTTTTCATAGCACTTATCGCCCCCGACATACTACATATTTATTTGCTTATTGTATGTCTTCTCCATCAGTTGGCCAATAGTAGGCACTCAATAAACACTTCTTGAGTAAATGATGATGATAAGAAAGATCTGTTTGGCACCTGGATTTCCTATATAGCAATAGTAAGAAAGACAGGAATATGAAGACATGGTATCTTCAACATAACAGCCATAACTCTTCACCCAATAGCAAACAAGGACTTCTGTAGAAGCAGAAAACAGAACTAAAATGAGCTACACCAACTTGCTAAACTTTAAGCCTAAAGGAATACAATTATTTTAAAACTTGGTAAATTAATTTGAACCAGGAAAAAACCTATGTATCTCCTACAAGTATTAAACATCAGAGTAAACTTGAACCAAGCCGACACTTCATTTGTCTTACGTCTCGGGATGAAATTCTGCTGAGGCTTTGAGAAGAAGGCTTTGTTTCATCTCCCATAGGAGAAAGTGAAAGCATTGAGCTCTCTCTTTTAGGCATTACCCTTTTGTCTCTGTGTCTGCTGATATTTCTCTGCTATAGCAGATTATTTGTGTTTTCTTTCCATTTTCTGTTCCTTTTCACTCCTGGCACAACCAAGATCAAGCCAATGGAAACTTGAGGCTTCTCAGTCAGGGGGAAGCTCCAGCCAATATCTAAGAGATAACAGCACCAGTGAGGGGGGAGATCAGTAATACCAGATCTTTGGGAGATGCTGAGATTTTAATTAAAACTTGCCAAAATCTGTAGCCAGGAAGAAAGCACAAATCAGGAAAATTGAAGCTCCCTCAAGATATCAAGTGACAGGAATATGGGGAAAGTTTATCTTTCATTTATTCATCAAGCACATTCCTGGTATTGGACTTAAAAAATATGACAAAAATACATTCCTTACCTTCAAGTTGCCCTCAGTTTGGAAAAAGACAGACAAGTACACAGATCATTATTATACAAAGTGATGAATGCTAAGCTTTATAGGAGAATGTAGAGAGAAAATGTAACCCAAACAAGGCTTTGATGTAAGAATAGACTTGGGTTCGAAAACTGGTTTTGCATTTATCTGTGACATATTAGACAAATTACTTAAAATCCCCAAACTCTGGTTTCCTTCTGGTAGAGGAGGAAAATGGCTAGCATAAAAATGATAAAAATAGCTAAAATATCTATTATGTGCTGGGCACTTCTGTTTCCCTTTGGAAACTGCCTACACCTGATATTTATGTAAAGAGTTATCAGTATTACATTTCTTGACTTTGTGAGATACAACTGGTACTCCCATACTCCGTCTGGAGAAATAGAAGCCGGAATTGTTGATCAGTAACAAGATGTCATTCTACAATACCAAGCGCTCCTCCGGAAGGTTCCTGATAGACACTCATGCCGAGAAGAAGTGGGGAGGGACTTCCCCTGAGGAGGACAGTCAGGAGGTGTGAGGATGAGAAATGTGTGATCAAATCATTTTGCCAAATGGAGAATCTTTCAAGAGAAAGTATTAGTCTGATAACTTCAGGTGCATCTAAAGTCCTGAGAGGAACCTGTAAAATAAAAGAATTAAATGAATATGAGATGAATAAGAATTTAAAGCAAAAACACAGATGATAAGATTCCCAGGTTAGTTATCTTCATATCAATATCTTGAACTCTCTCAGGGTAGCACAAAAGACAGTGAATGTGACCCCAGCAGAAACTCCTGCAGGGAACTGGGGAAGAGTTCTGCTAAGTCAACAAGTGTGAATTTAGCCATACGCTTCTCAAGAAAATCTAGAAACTCGGGTATCATGCACTGAAGGAAATGTGGGTACTTCAGGTTGTTTCCTAAGGGAACCCTCACTGACACTGACTTTTTTGTAACAACAGGGTTTGTCGAACTCCTGCATTCAGCCATGATAGCAGTAGGGTTGCTAGAAAAATAGTGATTGAAAGAACTACTATAGGCTAAACACTGTGCAAATTACTGTATGCACATCATTACATTTAATTCTTGTAATGATTTTTAAGAGGTAACCTCTATCTTCCCCATGTTATAAGTGAGGATATTCAGCCCTAAAGAAATTAAAAAACTTGCCCATGGTCATACAAGTCGTAGGTTGAGCAATATGAATTTTCTGATATTCCACAATTTTTTAACTTATAAAAATGGCAGTTTCCTATTGTCAAATCCTGGTAAGTGGAAGCACCTATCAAAACCAGTCCTGACCCATGTAGTCAGTCACTGTGTAAGATGCTTCCCCCCAGGGTGAACCCTGGTGTGAAACGAAATAATTCTGAACCAGAGAAGATAGAAAACCCGTCAAGGGCACTCGTACTGCTGCGTTTTAATGAAGTCATTTGCCTCTGAAACTACCTTCACTTAAAAGGATATTTGAGACTAAGTGACTTTGTAGACCAAGAATTTAAACTGCATTGTCATAGAGGCACCTCTCTTTGGCCTTATGGGAGATTTAGGTTTAAAATTTCTTGGTAGTGTTTGACAGATTCTAAACATTATTCACGCACATGAAGTATATTTATTATGAGTAATACCACTGAGAATTTCTTATAAAATTCTGTCCCTAAAAGGAAAGTTATGTCCTGTAACAATAGCAAAGAATGAATATAAGATAAGCTGACCGAAGAGATTCTCTTCAGGTTTATGCCACCGCAACAACTGAAAAGATTTAATTTAATCACTCAGGTATTTCTATTAAAATGGTGTTGGCTGAAAGAATAACACTTAAAGAAACTCATAAGACATTTCTGATTTGTAACAGGTCTAATCGGCTTCACTACGGAGTATTTTTCTGTTGTCTAACATTTTTAAAGATTCTAGTTTCTATTGAATACCAGAAGCATGATGTGTATCTAAATGCAACTACTTAATACCATCCGATAAAAATATCTGCTGCTAAAAACTGAAAAATCCCATTAAAAAAAGCAACTTATCTTTATAAAGTGATTCAGAACCTGTTTAAAGAGATTGCCACATAAGTCTTTATGTTATTTTTCTTCAAAAAACTATTTAAAAATTAGAGTATTTCAAAGAGTTATATAAAGCAACTGTCATTTGCTCATTTATATATGTACGTAAAAAATGTTATGAGAATTTTAATTCGATCTCTTTTATAACAAATATGAGCAAAACCATGAAGTGCTTTATTACAGCTATTGTACTTTTTATCCTATGCATTGTTAATAATACGGACGAGGGGTGGGGGACAAGTACCTATTGCTTGTTGACTGAATGTTCTCTAGGATTAAAAATTTGACCCTGAAAATGGCTAATCCTTTCTGCCTGAAAGGTGTTAACTCCTAGGGAGGGTCTATTTATTCTACTTTCCCCTGAGAATCCAGTAGACTGCATGAAAACATTATTTCCTGATCTATAAAAGAGGCCTTACACACCATCTTAAATTTTTACATGTGAATATAGGGTCATTTTCCCTTCTGATTTAGTAAATGATAAAAATATGAATGTTTAATCATGACCTAAGTGAATTTCAAACATCTATTTTTTCTCATCTAAGTGAGCAAAGAGCACTTTTTTCCCCCAGCTTTATTGAGATATAATTGACATATAATATTGTCTAAATTTAAAGTGAACAACATGATGATTTGATACACTTATGTATTATAAAATGATTACCACAAGAGGGTTAGTGCCTCTATCACCTCATGTAATAACCCTTTTTGGATGTATTTGGTGAGAACATTTAAGATTTACTCTCTAGCAATTTCCAAGTGTATAATACAGTATGGTTAACTCCAGTCACCACGTTGTACATTACATCCCCAGAAGTGACTCAACTTATAACTAGAAGTTTGTGCCCTTTGACCAGCATCTCCCCATTTCCCCCATTCCCCAATCCCTGATAACCACCATTCTACTCTCTGTTTCTACGAGTTCAGCTGTTTTAGATTCCACATAGAAGTGACATCATACAATATTTGTCTTTGTCTGTCTGACTTGTTTCACTTAGCATAATGCCCTCAAGATCCTCAGATGTTGCAAATGGCAGGATTTCCTTCTTTCTCGTGGATGAATAATATTCCACTGTGTATATATACACCACATCTTCTTTACCCATTCATCCCCTAGACAGACAATTAGGTTGTTTTCATATCTTGGCTATTGTGAATAATGCTGCAATGGAAATGCTGCAATGAATATGAGGGTGTAGATATCTCTCTGAGATCTTGATTTCATTTCCTTTAGATACGTACCTAGAAGCTGGATTGTTGGATCATATGGTTGTTCTATTTTTAACTTTTTTAAGAACCTGTATATTGTTTTCCATAGTGGCTGCACCAATTGACATTGCCACCAACAATACAAAAGTGTTCCCTTTTTTTCACATCCTCACCAACACTTTTTATAACACTCTGTTTGATAATAGTCATTCCGACAGGTGTGAGGTGATATCTCATTGTGGTTTTGAGTTGCATTTCCCTGATGATCAGTGATGTTGAACACCTTTTCATATACCTGTTGGCTATCTGTATGTCTTCCTTTGAAAAATGTCTATTCGGGTCCTTTGCCCATTTTTTAATTGGATTGTTGGGGTTTCTGCTATTGACTTGTATGAGTTCTTTATATATTTTGGATGTCAATCCCTTATCAGATAGACGGTTTGTGAATATTTCCTCCCAATCCATAGGTTGCATTTTCAGTTTGTTGATTGTTTCTTTTGCTGATAAACACTGTCTTAAATGAGTTGCTTGTAAATAAAAGTTCCAGTATGGGATAAAATATTATAATTAAAAATTTGCAAATCTAAATTCAATTTGAAAATCAAATCACAAGAAAAGGATAAGAAATTACTTCCAAAATTTGGGGAAAAAATGTATTTTCTCAGTATGTACCTCTCTAGTATAACCTACCATATTAATAATGTTTTAAATTCAATTTTTTATACAATTAGGTCATCAACTTCAAGTCCAAGTCTGATCTATTTTACAAAGGATATGTTTTATCCCATATTTGATCATTAAAATGAAGCTTTAAAGTGTAATGGAAAGAAAACTATATAATAATGTAACTGACACTTTAAGCTAACGCTTGTAAAGTATGGTTTAACACCATGTCATACCAACACTTTCAATTCTCTTTCTACTGTTGTTAGCTGTATCCTAAATAAGCTAAAACAGAGCTAATTTGTGGTATGTACTAACCTCAGTGTAGACTAGTGTAATAAATTTAGATGAACTTATTTCAGAAGCAGAAATGATTACTGCCAAAAAGTAAAAAGGGAGAAAAATGAAGCTCTCTTAAAACTCTTTGTTTTGAATGTTGTCATAGTTACTAAAGAGAAATTTATGTTTTGGAGACTATTTCTTAGATGTTAACTACTGTGACCAAGTGTAGTGGTGGCTGAAAGAAGAATAAGATTGATGAGGAATTTCTTTTATAAACATCTTTTCAAAACCCATCCTTACTAATTATTCCTTTTCCACCTACATTAGACTTAGAGTTCACTGTGCAGAATTTTTTTTATCATTTAAGCTATTTTTAGTCATAAACCTTTGAATATAGCTGTAGGTTGAATTTAATTTGTGAATGCTTGGCCAAAGTCTAAATTTAAAAACTCATATTTTAAAATATATCTTGTGGGCAAGCTACATAAAATAAATGACTTGCTAAATAATCCTAAGAGTATAAATAGTAGAGAATTGTGTTCAATTAATTTAGTTCTATAATGGCATTCTTAGTCTTAGCATCTCCAGAATATTATGCTAGGAGGAGTTTTGGTTGAGCATTACAATCTTAGTATATTTCAACAGAAAAGGAGCACAGAGATCATTTAGTCCAACAGTCTCTGTTTTTAAAAATGAGGAAACTGAATCCCAGAGATGTTGAATGGTTTGTACAATGTCATATTGCTAATTAATAGCAAAGATGAGACTTTAATCAAGGTGACCCAATTCAAATTCCACTGTAATTTTTGCAACACCAGGCTTATGTCAAGAGGCTATGAAAATAAGTTTATTCCAGTATAGAAATTTTCAAAGTGTGCTTCTTGAAGCCCTAATGTCCCTCTGAGATACCCCATGAGTCACAAAAGGGTGAAAAGGCAGATGTTCTACTCCATACCCTCTTTAACCTAAGCTCTTTCTCTTTTCTTCTGTTTTATACCTTGCAATTTTGAATAATATTTTGAGTTTAAAAAGATTTTCCTACCAAAAAAGAATGTTTGAAAATTAGTTCTCAACTCCAGGTTTGAGCTATATGGAGACATAAAACTATTCTACTACCAATACCTAAAAGCAATTGAGTAGAATAAAATAAACATTCTTTAAGGAGTTTTTTGACCATAAAAAAGTATCCTAGTGTCAGATACACAAAGGGTTTAAAAACCAGAATTTCCCTGAAATGGTTGTCTGTCCCATAAATTAGGCACCTATGCTAATATGACAATCTGAGGAAAGGAGACAAAGTAGATGCAGTAGGGTGTGTGAACTGCGATTCCTTCATTGAATTGGAATGCTTAGAAAGACTACACCCTCCATGAGACTAGCAAAACAGTCTGTTCCAGATAGGAAGATAAAGAAGATCGCTTATCTCTACCTGTGGCCTGAGTGGGAAAAAAATGTTTCTCTCAAAAATGTGTAACCATAGTCCATACCTCATGAACATTTGGGTTTTGAATTTACTTTCAGCATAATCCTAGAGCACTCAAGCTCATAAATTAATATAGAAATTGTTCCTGAGCCAACAATACCCACAAGAAACTTACCACGAACTTTTTAAAAATTGGCTATGGAAGGAAACATCTTAAATCTAGGATGCACAGACAAAAACTTTTCAACAGGAGTTCACAAACCAAACTTTGAAACACATAAGAAACAATCACCATGAATGAGAATCAGTAGAAAATCAAACAACCAAATTAGATTCTCAGAAACCTCAAATAATAGAACAATCTAATGGAGGCTATTAAATAAGTACAATTAAAATGACTAAAAGAGGGAATAGAAAACATAAAAACAGACTACTAGTTTTAAAGAACAGACAGATTTAGAATCCTTCTGAACTCCTAAAAATGAAAAATATGGTTAATGCAAATAGAAACACAATAGATTACATAGCAGATTAGACGCATCTAAAGAGAGAATCTGTAATCTAGACAATCAATCTGAGGAAACTACACTGAATGAAGACAGAAGCAAAAAAGCATGGGAAATATGACAGAATATGTCGCATAGAATGAGGTAATCCAACAAATGTATAATTAGAGTACCAGATAGGGAGAATAGAACTAGGGAATGGTACTATTTGAGGGATAATGGCTCAGAATATTCCAGAGCAGAAATTTCAAAAGCACAATGAGTCCTAATCAGAATTTAAAGAAAAACAAAAACAAAAGACCAGGACCTGGCCTGGTTGTGTAGTGGTTAAGTTCTAGCACTCCACTTCAGGTTCCTGGGGTTCGCAGGTTCGGATCCTGGGTGTGGACATACACGCCCCTCATCAAGCCATGCTGTGGCAGTCTCCCACATGCAAATTGGAGGAAGATTGGCACAGATGTTAGCTGAGGGCCAATATTCCTCATCAAAAACAAAAACAAAAACAAAAAACACCAAAACTTCATATATGAGAGAAAAACTACAGAACATTTAAGACAAGAAGAAACTATTAAGTGTAATCAAAGAGAAAAGATAAATTGCCTATAATAACAGATTTTCAAAAGTAATAATAAGGCCAGAAGACAATGGAGTAATCTGATAAAATAGCTGACATGCAAGGATATGCAAAACTATTGTAAGCTATATGCTAAACTATTACTCAAGAGTAACAAAGAAGGAAACTCATTTTCTATCAAACACAACCTGAGTTTTTTCTATACAAGCCCTCACTGAAAACAAGTTCATACTTAAGAAAGAAAGTGAATTCAGAAGAAAGTTGGACTGCACCAAACAAAGATACACAAGGTAGTTGTTAAATTTGTGTGTAAATCTAAGTAAGCATGGATTTTATGAAACAATAATTATCTTAATGACAAATTTACTGGTTATAAAAATAGGGTGGAACTAAAATACTGTAAAGCAACAACACGTAAGATAGAAGGAGATGATAGAGGGGGAACTAAAACATTGTGAAGCTCTTCCATGTTTTTAAAGAAGATAAAAGTAGCAATCAATATTAGACTTTTGTAAGCCAAGTATTCATGCCAGACGTGTAAGATATAACCACTGAAATAAAATAAGGAACTTTCAACCTGGTAGAGAGGAGAAGGCAGACTAAAGAAAGATTATTAAACTAAATAGACTACAGAGAAAAGGAAAAGTAAAGCAAGATAAATAATAATAAAATTTTGTTATAAGCAAATGTAAATATTTTAATTACTCTAATAAAGTAATCAGACTATACACTACTTAAAAGATTTTGATTAAAAAAAAATATCCAGCTACGTGATGTTTGGAAGAGTCAGGCCATTCAGAAACAAACTGGCTGAAACTAAAGAAACAAAAAAGACAAACCACAAACTCTGACAAATGCAATTTGAACCCACAGCAAACATTAGATGCAATGGTGAAATACCTAAAGCCTGTCCTCTAAGATCTGGAACAAGGCTAGGATGCTCACTCTCACCATTTCTATTCAACATAGTACTGGAAGTTCTAGACAGAACAATTAGGCAAGTAAAAGAAATAAAAGACATCCAAATCAGAAAAGAAGAAATAAACTATCTCTGTGTTGCAGCTGTGATCTTATATGTAGAAACTCCTGAGGACTTCACAGAAAAGCTATCAGAACTAGTGAATTCAGCAAAGTAGCAGGATACAAAATCAAAACACAAAATTAATTACATTTCTATATACAATGAACAATCTCAAAAGGAAATTACAAAAGCAATTCCATTTACAATAGCATCAAAAAGAATAAAATACTTAGGAATTAGAGGTTAAAGAGTTGTACAATAAAAACTACAAAACATTTATGGAAAAAATTAAAGAAGACAATAAATGGAAGAACATTACATGTTTATAGATTGGAAAACTTAATATTGTTAAATGTCAATACTACCCAAAGCTATCTACAAATTCAATGCAATCCTTATCAAAATCCCAATGATGATTTTTCCACAAATAGAAAACCCCGTCCTAAAATTCATATGAAACCTCAAGGGACCCTTAATAGCAAAGCAATCATGAAAAAGAACAAAACTGGAGGACTCACATTTCCTGATTTCAAAACTTACTGCAAAGTTA
This sequence comes from Equus quagga, assembly GCF_021613505.1. NCBI lineage: Eukaryota > Metazoa > Chordata > Mammalia > Perissodactyla > Equidae > Equus > Equus quagga. The sequence continues at coordinate 58,629,355 of NC_060269.1, read as the reverse complement.
CAGTAAACAAACCAGTGTGGTACTGGCATAAAAACAGACATATGGGCCAATGGAATAGGATAGAGAACCCAGAAATAAATCCTCACATATTTGGTGAATAATTTGTGATAAGGGTGCCGAGATCATTCAATGGGGAAAGGACAGTTTTTCTCAACAAATGGTGTCGAGAAAACTGGATATCCACATGCAAAAAGAATGAAGTTGGACACTTACCTAACACTATACACAAAAATTAACCCAAAATGGGCCAAGATCTAAATGTTAAGACTTAAAACAACAAAACTCTTAGGGGAAAATATAGGGGAAAATCTTCACAATATTGGCTTTGACACTAATTTCTTGAATATCACACCAAAGGCACAGGTAACAAAAGAAAAAATAGACAAACTGGACTTTACGGAAATTAAAAAATTTTGTTCATCTAAAGACAGGCCACAGAATGGGAGAAAATATTTGCAAATCATATATTTTATGAGGGGTTAATATCCAGAATACAGAGAGAACTTGAAATGCAATAGCAAAAAAACAAACACCCTGATTCAAAAACGAGCAAAGAATTTGAATAGACATTTCTCCAAAGAAGATATATGGGGTCCGGCCCTGTGGTGGAGTGGTTAAGTTCGCATGCTCCGCTGCGGCAGCCCAAGGTTTCACTGATTCGGATCCTGGGTGCCGACATGGCACCGCTTGTCGTGCCACGTTGAGGCAGCATCCCACATGCCACAACTAGAAGGACGCACAACTAAGATATACAACTATGTACCGGGGGGTATTTGGGGAAAAAAGCAGAAAAGGGAAAAAAAAGAGAGAAGATTGGCAACAGCTGTTAGCTCAGGTGCCAATCTTTAAAAAAAAAAGATGATGTATGAATGGCCAATAAGCACATGAAAAGATGCTCAACGTCACCAGTCATTAGGGAAATTCAAATCAAAACTACAATAAGATACCACCTCACACCCATCAGGATGGCTACTATCGAAAAAAAAGAAAAAAGCAAGTGTTGGCAAGGATGCAGAGAAACTGGAACCCTCGTGCACTGTTGGTAAGAATGTAAAATGGTGGAGCTGCTGTGGAAAACAGTATGGCATTTCTAAAAAAATTAAAAATAGAATTACCATATGATCCAGTGGAAGCAATTCCGCTTCTGGGTATGTACCCAAAAGAATTAAAAGCAGGGCCTCTAAGCGATATTTGTATACTCATGTTTATAGAAGCATTATTCACCACAGCTAAAACATGGAAACAACCCAAGCGCCCAACCAAAGGTGAGTGGATAAGCAAAATGTGCTATATATATATACAATGGAATATTGTTAGGCCATAAAAAAAGAAGGAAATTCTGCAATATATTGCAACACAGATGAACCTTGTGGACATTATACTAAGTGAAATGAGCTAATCCCAAAAAGACAAATACTGTATGATTCTGCTTTATATGATGTACTTAGAGTAGTCACAATCATAACGACAGAACATATAATGGTGGTTGCCAGGGTCTGTAAGGAGGGGAGAACAGGGAGTCACTGTTTAATAGGTATAGAGTTTCAGTTTTACGAGATGAAAAGGGTCCTGGGGATCGATGGTGGTGATGGCTGCACAACAGTGTGAATGTATTCACCACCACTGAACTGGACACTTAAAAATGGTTAATATGGTAAATTTCATTATGTATATTTTACCACAATAATAAAAAGATTAAAAAAGAAAAAGTAATTTGGAGTAGCTACGCTCCTGTCCAACAAAATAAACTTTAATGAAAATACATTGCTAATGGAAAAGGAAATGCTCTATAAAACTTCATGAGTTTTCTACAAATCTTCTTGAGGTTCATTCTATTATACACAAGCACAATCTCTTTGAGATAATACTTTAAGATTCTTGGAAGCTATTTTACTTATGGGCATGCCTTAGGATCCTTAGAAGTACTTTCATCTGTCTGTAAGGTTTTATGAGGCACCCCCTTAGATATTTTTGAGATCTTAACAAAAAATGCAAATTTGATCTGTTCTTTGCTCTGAGGCCCTGTCTTAACTTGAGAACACTTTCCTGGCAAAAATGACTGTTCTTCACCCTTTACATTTCCTCCAAATTCCATTTAAAAACTGAATAATTTGCTTTTTACTTCCTCTCTCTCTTTTCTTGAGGTACCCTCAACACTGCGCCTGGAAACCTTAGCTGGATCGCCGAGATCATTAGGTTCATTTCTTTCTTTTCATGAGCAATTCTAAAAAGAACAGCTCTGCTAAGCTTTCCACCATTCAATAAGAGAAATCTCACTTTCTCCAGCTTCTAATAACCTTTCTTTCACGTCCCTTTAGACCCTCACTAGCTGCTTCCTGAGTCCCTTTAGGCTTCTGCTAACACTCTTCTGGAAGGCCCTCCCGTTTTCACTGAAACTAGTTTTGAGATCTAGCTTGCACCTCCATGCAGTACCAAAACTAATGCATCACATTTTAGGTTTTTGTTACAACAGCCCCGCCATCCAAGGGTGTTAAATTTTGTCCCAGTTACTATTGCTACATGATAAACCACTCCAAAACTTAGTGGCCTGAAACAGCAACAATCATTGTATTATCTCTGAAGGGTTCTGTGGGTCAAGAATTTGATAAGGGCTCATTTGTGTGGTTCCCACCCAGGGTCTTTCATTAGAGAGACAACATGGTTAAAGCTTGTCCACCCCTCTATGTAATCTCAAGTCTTCCCCATGTAGTTTGAACTTCCTCACATCATGGTGGCCTCAAGGCCTGAGTACTGCTTACGTGGTAGCTCAAGATTCCAACATTAGTCTTTCAGCAAGCAAGGCAGAAGTTTCATTGCCATTTCTGACCTAGCCTTACAGGTCACATCGGCCACATCCTGTAGGTTAAAAATAAGGTAGAGATCCTCCCAGATTTGGGTGGAAAAGAATTGGTCTCCACCTCTTGATGGAGAAGTGTAAAGATTCTAGAACAAGGGTTGGGAAACTACAGCTTGTGGGCCAAATCTGGCCTGCTGCCTAGTATTGTAAATAAAGCTTTGTTGGACCACAAACATGTTTCACTCAGACATTTCTGTATTGTGCATGGCTGCTTTTGTACTATAGCAGCAGAGTTGCGTTGCAACAGGCACCACATGGCCCACTAAGGTTAAATATTTACTAGCTGTCTCTTCACAGAAAATATCTGGTGAACCTGTTCTAGGAGGATAACTGAGACATATTGTTGTGGCCATTATTGAAAAATACAATCTGCAACAAAGACATTAATTTCTTAACGTTCACGAAAAGATTTTAAGGATTAAGTGAATGAAAGCTATCAAATTAAGGATTAAGAAAAATACAAGTTGAACTGTGGCTTTGAAGAATTAAATTACTCATTTGCAAAATTCAAAGTAGAATATATACCATCCAAACTTTGAAGTCAACAAAGGTAGGTAAAATAGATCTAAGGAGGCAAAAAACAAAAACAAAACAGCAAATGGAATTAATTAAGGAACAGAAGTAAAATCAAATATCAATTATAATAAATATTAATGAGTTAAATATCCCAATTAAAATATAGGCTTCACCTAGAGTTTTTAAAAATCCAACTAGAGGTATCTTATACACACACTGAAAAACAGACACACAGAAGTTTTACAATAAGGAGGCAGTATGGCATTGTCATTAACAATAAAAGACGGATTTAGACAGTTATTTGAATTATGAGACTACCAACTACTTGACTTTGGACAGGTTACCTTCTCTGAGATTGTTTCCTGATAAGATAGCATCTATACCATAAAATAATATCTATACCATATCCTGCCATGAGGATGAAATAAGATGACGTATGCACAATGCTCAGCATCCTACATGGTATTATTAAATTATCAATACATTAAATTTATTTATTCATAACAATGAAAGGCTAGGTAAAATTATATGATATATTCTTACTTTAACATACTGGTTGTGTTTGCAAAATTTCTGAAAAGCAGCTTGGTAATATGTACTAATAGTGTTAAATGTTCGTGTCAATGTAATACATCAAAGAAATAATAGATATGTCCTTGGATATTTGTGTCCAAGGATATTAACCACAGCTTTATTTATAATAGTGGAGAAATAGAAATAATCCTAATGTTCCATAGTTGAGGCACTGTTACATTACCACATAATGTTATATAATTAATAAAAATAGTATTGCCAAATATTATTTCACAGCATGGGCTCACATCAATTAAAATTAAATTTATCTTCCAATTTTTCAGGCTATAAAACCTGGAGGCATCCTTGACTCTTTTTTCTCTCTGATTTGAAATTTTACCTGTTATTCCAAAATTGACGTCCCTTCAAAATATAGTGGATCTGACCTCTTCTTACTATTTCTTCTGTTACCACTCTAATCTAAGCCACCATTGGTCCCTCCTCAATTATTGCAGTAGTCTCCCACCCGGTCTTCCTGCTTCCACCTTGTCCACTTCTCTTGAAATAGTAGCCAGTTATCCTTGAAAGCCTAAAGCAAACCACGTCACTAGATTGCTATAAACCTCCACGTCCTGCCCTCTCAGAGTACTAGCTGAAGGAGTTACTGTGACTTTTAAGACCCTACCTCATTTGTGCTCCCTATTACTCTTCTGACATCACAACAAACCTGTCAGATGTAATCCAACCTTTTTGATGACTTTGAGGAGAAATACCTCATCCTCCCCCTGCCACTCTCCCAGAATTTACTTGCGGAAGCCATTTTACTCTTGTCAGTAAGTATCTGTTACTCCCTTATTTCCATAGCAATAGGAAGCTATTCCGAAAACATTACTTTCCTTATCAACAAAGGAAAGAGTAACAGAATAAACCTAGAACTGTTTCTTTTTTATTGAGAATTATACTTGTGATTTTGTACTTACATCCGAACAAGTGTGAGCCTCGTGGTTTGAGAGGTCACAATATCAAAACCAAATATTATGGCCATCCTGTGAAGACTTTGGTCTGAAGACAGAACATTAAATAACTTTTCTATACTTGCTAGGATTAGATAATATCACTTCTCAGCTAATGGAAAGTATGAAACTTTCAAAAAAGCAATTCTCTCTCTTTATTTTTTATGTGTTCTTATGCGTAGAAACATTGTTTTCGTTTTATACATTTCTAGCCTTCTAGTACTCTACCAAACTAAACAGAAACTCTTTGTGATTGTAGTTATGAAGATACAAGTAAGCAGAGTAGATGTTTATCTTATCCTGACCTTACAGCAAGAATTGAAATAAGGATGATAAGGAACTGACCGACATGTCACCAGGGTAACATACGACATCTGATTTCCACCACTCTGTTTTCACAATAAAGTTGTTACTCTAAGCTTGGTAGCTTAAATAGAGAGGAAGAGAAATTACAACTCCCTTTCCAGAGAGCAACTTGGCGTACTATTGCACCTAATGATGTCTTAGGTCCTCATATCAACTTAGAACCAGTTGATTTAAATCCCAAAATGTTTTCCAAATCAGGCAAGTTTTATGTTGTAAGTTTTGCTCCTAATAGGTGCAGTAAAAATGCTTGGTAAAGACGTATTTGGTATTTGGTAGACAGAACAACAGTTACCATAAAGGTCTTTGGCCAGAGATCCCAGATATTTTTAACTCTATTTCAGCATGTAGCTGAAATCTACATAATCTTCTACGCAGCATTCGATGTATTAAAGCTGCTCTGAGGCCCATTGAACACTGTGGAAAATTTTCCCAGTGAATCAGCCGTTTGCAGAACCAGGTGTTTCTGTAATTGTGACACTGTGAAAAACATTCATAGCGCTCTAAGGTCCTTTAAACTCTCTTTCCACCTGTGCTTTCTGGTTGAGTCCAGTGGCTGCCTATGCTTTTCAGGGATCTCCTTGTTTATGTAGGTGTGTTTCTTTGTTTCTGAATTTATTTTGCTACATTTTAAAGAGGAAAATTTATAGAAAAAGATTTAACAAGCTGATGTTGAGAGTCACTCACATTTCAACCAGGTGCAATCCTAATGTGCAGGTGTAAACCAATGAACAGGTAAGGAAAGCATGGTGTGGGCAGCAGTCACTGAAGGATTAATTGTGTATGTCCATAATGAATGTATCCCAAGGTGCATTTAAACACCTGTTATAAATTAAAGCATTTTCTTCCTTTTTTTCCCCTTTCCAGTTTTTCTATGTCATTTATATACGTACAGTAAGCATAGCCTATATTTGGATGTCATGGGAATGAATGTCCCTTATTAATTATTAAATATAGTTTTATAGGAATTTTAATTCTAAGGTAACAAATACACATTTTTACTCTCCTAAATAACTGATTATTTTAATATTTGAAAATACTCCATTTCTACTTAAGAGTATTAATTTAGGGACATATTTCAACTTCTTAAACCTCATTTTTTCCTCACGGTAGATGCTAATACAATCATTTCACTCAGGTCCATGACTTAACATTTTTTTCAAATAGGATAATTTTTCAACTGTGATACTCAGTTTCCTCATTCTGAAAAATTTGGAAGACATTCATTATTAGAATTCAATTTCTAACCAACATAAGCTTTTCCTGAATATTCATTCTAAATAATATATATTATTTTGGATTTTGTGTTTCATACCTTGGAGCATGTTAGCTAGCTACTTTTCCAAATAATTTATAATGAAATAATACATATAACAATGAAAAAAGTATAATCTTTGGGTGAAATTTAATACAGTACTAAGTCTAAATAAAAATGTTTCTTCTCCAAATTAAGTAGGAAAAAATGGAGGTTGTATATCAACAAATCATTATTTTTTAAGAAAAATATTGCATTTTTCTTGTGACTTTTTGAAGATTTCAACCTTTATATCCATATCAACTCAATGTTTGTCATTCAAAATGAACGGGAGATATTTTAATTATACTGACATTTGCAAACATTAAAGTATTTAGCAGCATTCACCCATTCAACAAATCAACTATGTCTCCATTACGTGGTATAGGAGATCAGACATCCAGATCTTAATGGAATCAATTTCTTTTCATCCAAATATTTTGGACTTAACATAATGGGCAGTAGAAGTGTGCTCGGATTGCAGAAAATATGGAGCAATCAGTGTCCGGCCATGTGAGTGGAGGAGGTGTGGTTGTTGACCTTTTTTTTTTTCAACTTAAAAACAGAAATTTATTTTCTCAAAGTTCTGGAGGCTAAAAGTCCAAGATCAAGGTGCCTCCAGAGTTGGTTTCTCCTGAGGCCTCTCTCCTGGGCTGGCAGACAGCTGCCTTCTCACTGTGTCTCCTCACATGGCCTTTTCTCCACGCACATGTGCCCCTGATGTCGCTTCCTCTTCCTGTAGGAACACTAGTTCTGTTGGATTAGAGCCCCATCCATATGACCCATATGACCTCATTTAACCTTGTTTACCTCTTTAAAGGCCCTATCTCCAAAAACAGTCATATGGGAGCAGGGGGTTACAGCATCAGCATATGAATTGGGGTGGGGGGAGGGGACACAATTCAATCCATAACAGAGTGATTGGAAAGAACACAAGACTTGTATTTAGAAGGTACAAGTTCTATCAGCTTTGTGGTAATGGGGCAAAACATGTAATTTCTCTTAGCATTTCTTTTCTCACATATAAAATAGTGACAATCATTAGTTTATGCCAAATTACTTATAATTACTTGACCCAAGTTTCAATACTTCCTATTGGCAGGGAGGTATCAGAAAATGAGGGTCATTTCTCAGTAAGTCAAAGTGAAATAAGAGATACTGTTAGAACTTTAGAGTTGAAATCAGAGATTGCACATTGGCAGCCCATGAGCCAGAAACAGCTTGCAAGCTGGCTGTTGGCCTGCACAGTGTTAAAATTTTTTAAATTAGTTGCCAACTTTTAAAAGTCAATTGAATTCACATAAAAATCTGGATATCCAACTTAGCCTCTTTGTAAGCCTGATAGTGATAGACTGGCCCTGAGTATCAAGGTTGCCCCCATGGCTGTGGTTTTTCCATTGAGCCACAATCCCTGTGTGTGTGCACACTGGCAATTGCAGTTTATTATCACATTTGTGCTGTTGTTGACAGAAGCATAATATTGCTTATACTGGATCTCTAGGTTGTTGCCTCTTGATCAACCAATGATATTAAACTATACGTAGCTGAATAAAGAAACAATAAAAAATAAGTCTTGTAGTTTAGTGGTAAGAAGCAATGGAGTAAATAAAAAAAGTCACAAGAAGTTATAAGAAGGGAAAGAATGAACATAGAAATATTCGCTCGATAATAACTCACGTAAGTTAGAGGACCCCTGTTTACACTTAGGGATATTTTGATTCTCACCATAAAAATAAACTGCATAGTTACACAAACACACTCACTGCAAACAGACATACACTCCACGTTCCTATATTAAAAGGTTCTATGTTAGAATTCACATTCTTGCAGCAGTTTCTCAGCTGTTGTTTTGATTGAACTGTTAGCTCTGCTACCAGCGGACAGCACTACCACTGAAATACCCCTTCATTCCCTTGGAAATGAAGATGAATGCTTGCAAGAAAATAAGGCTGACTCTGATGGACTTCACAGAAATAATCAGCATGAGGCACGCAAGCTGAACATTAGAGGCTGAATGGCTGGTTTGCAAGGAACTGAGAAGCACAGGGCTGCTGGGTTGCCCGGCACTGAGTCATAGCTTTTAAACAAGGCCTTGAGTCAGAGCTATCAGGCTAGGGCTGCTGTTTTCCTGGCTCATGATAAGCCTGTCTCTTTTTATCCAGAGGTTGGGCCTGTGATTTAACATAGCAATGACAGCGATAGTTATCCCCAAAAACATCCTTAACAACTCTTTTCTAATACAAATCACTTATTCTTTGTGAAAGATGAGTGAGTCATGCAAGGAGCAGACTACCCATTAGTGGTACATTGTTAATTTGCTCTTTAATTAGTTTAGTGGCATATAATTATTTGAGGTCAAATAATAATTAAATTTCTGTACACTCCTTTTTTTCCCTGGTAAATTACCACTGGACCACCCTCCATGATAAAGGATCTCTAAATAACACACAGGATGCTTGCTGTATAACACAAGGAAGTGTGTGATTTTTCCCTACAAAAGTCCCCTTTTAAAAAAAAAAACCTTCATGAAAAGAATCATTTTATCGTCATTGTTTAGAATTATCTTTTTAAGACTAAAAATCATCAAATAAAAATATAATAAACTGTATTCTTCTAATTGAGTTATCTGAAGATAAAATGCATCAACTTTTAATTTTTAGTTTAAATCACAAATATCAATTATACATAAGTATTAAAACGGGCTTTTCTCCAGAGAACTCCACCAAGAAAATATTTAAGTATTATATAAAAGTGAAGTTGGCTTCTTCACTTACCTTAAATTAAATAAATCATCTAAATTATCCTCAGCATTTTTTCCCAGAAGTAAGCATTTGATTGTTATTTAAGATGATTCAGCTAAAATCTCACTAAGTTCTGCTTAAAAATTAAAACCTAGAAGCTTATTTTCTCATTTTGACTTACAAATTAGAGAAACCATGTTTATAATAATATTGAATATTTTAAATTATATTAAAAGCAAATGTGATTTAGGAAATGAATTTAAGAAAAGCAAGATTAATATCAAGTTCCTGAGAAGTGAGTGACTAAGAAAGGCTGACTTTGGATTATAAAGCAGTACTAACTAAAAAAAGTGTTTTTAATTTTTCACCCATAAAACTATATTCTTGAGAGTAAAAACGATGTCTTCACCACTTGCTCTCAATTAATAGCCCTGAGCAGATTGAATGTAAAGTTCTGGTGCATACCATAATCTTCTCTAGAAAGAAAGCTCCTCACCCAAAACTATATGTTGATTATATCATATTCGCAGAAGAATTTCAACAGGCACTTTGCTAAAGTTTACCCTCACTTAGCTACACCTTCACAGCTTTTGCCAGTTGATTAGAGAAGAAAGGTTTCTGGAAGAAACTTTACAAAAAAGAATATATTACAGCCCTATCTAATCGTTAAAATAATTCTTACAAGGACTTTTACCAGCAAAACACTTTGTGAGATTTCTTTTTTTAGTGTAGACTCCTTTGCACGGAATTGGCATAAATTAATGAGACTCCTCAGTAAGTACACACAGACACTGAAAACCAGGACCAGAAGGTAATTAAAGTGGGGAAAACAGATTTTATTCAAGAACTATTGCAATAGGGGAAAAGCTCAGTGTAAAACTTAATTCTTTTTTTTTTTTTCAAAGATTGGCACCTGGGCTAAAAACTGTTGCCAATCTTTTTTTTCTTTTTCTGCTTTATCTCCCCAAACTCCCTCTGTACACAGCTGTATATCTTAGTTGCACGTCCTTCTAGTTGTGGGATGTGGGACGCTGCCTCAATGTGGCCTGACGGGCAGTGCCACGTCCACGCCCAGGATCCGAACCCTGGGCCCCCGCAGCAGAGCACGCGAACTTAACCACTCGGCCACAGAGCCGGCCCCTGAACTTAATTCTAAATACAAGAGCAAGTGGGGATTTACAGTCAAGGAGCAGGTTGGGGGGTGGGTAGATGGAAAATTATTAAAAGGTGACATCACATATAGGGGAAATTCTTGCTAAACCGACTGAACACAATTCTTGCTGAAGGCAGAGCCAGGGTGATCAGATATCAGGGGTGGGAAATTCTCTCCAAACTGACTTAGAAAGAAAACTAGGCTATGCAAGCCCACAAGGGTGGGGCCATGGTGGAGGCCTGGTAGAAAAGAGGGCTCAGAAGACCCTGATAAAGTGAACTAGCTCACTCCTAACCAAATAGAAGCTAGTTAATTTTGCTCTATCTTCCTGCTTTCATGTAATCAGGACAAAATTCTCAAAGCTTAACAGAATTCTTCTTTAGCCTGTTCATCATAAATCACAGATAACTGTAATGTTTTTAATCTAATTGACGTTTTGAATGATTTTCAATGACTGTAAATCAATTTTTAGTTTAAGGAAAAAAAACTGGTTTAGTCATTTGCCTAAAGGAAAATTTTGATCCTGTATATAAGCCTAAAGACTACTTTATGCCACCCCAAAATATGCCCCTTTGGCATCTAGATTATTTTGAGTTAAAGTCCATTGAGAAACAGCAGATATAGGAAAAGCTCTAAAAACAGGTCACGAGTTTTCCTTTTGTGAAGGAAATTTACATTTATAAAAGAAATTTCTATTTGTAGAAGTGTCTTCCTTTTCTATACCAGGAAGAAGAGGACTTTCAATGGAGGAGGCAAGAACTTAAATCTGCATAGCAAAGCTTACTAAACAATTGTTTACCCTACTTTTCCTGGTCACCTTCCCATAATTTGTCTCTGATACCCAGAAGCCCAAAACCCCTTTTCCTTTGTTTAGCTTAAAATGGTATATAAGCCCAAATTCAAACCACCCCTTTGGATTACCCATCGCTGGGTGCTTCCATGTATATGTGAGTGATGCACAGGCTAATAAACTTCTGTTGGTTTTTCTCTTGATAATCTGTCTTTTGCTATTCTAATTTACAGGGTCCCAGCTGGAGAACCTAGGATGGGTAGAGGGAAAAGTTTTATTTTCCTCCTCCACAGGCCTTAACAAACAGAAATATCTATTATTCATATGCACTATGCTTTTTACCTAAATGGAGATTGCAAAATTTTACCAACTCACACTTGCAATCAACTTTCTAACTCTTTTCATTATTGTTCGGTATGTCCCCCTTCAGACTATAGGTAGTGCTGTCAACTGTTTTTCACCTCATGACTCATGTTGAAAATGACAGTATATATACATCACACTAGGGTAGAGATCAAACTACCTCAGAGATGGCTACTAATCTGAGGACTTTTTCTCTTGATCCACCTGTAATCTATTTCTGTCTCATCAGTTGTGAAGCTTTGATATAAGCCCTCATGAGCTAGCACATGTGCAATGTCCATAGGAATGACAGATTTTCAATAACTGGAAGACCCAATGCTTTTGTCCAGGAATTCTCTCTGTAGATCAAGACTTTGGTTCTACTCCCAGCTCTGCAGCTCACTTGCAAGTCAACTGAACTCTCAACACTCATCCAACAAACACACTATATGCTTCCTATGTGCCAGGGATTGTGTTATATTCATGGAACCTAAGGAAATGATACATATCCTTATAAAGTATAAATTCATGTTATTCGGGGGAAGAAGATCTCATGACCTGTGAAAAAGATGCCAGCAAAACAACAGTAATAAAATAGTATGATAAGTGCTATGATAAGTGCATGTATAAGGGATTTTAATTATACTTAAAAAGACCAGGGAAAGCTTAACCAAAGTGACATCAAGATGAATTTCCAAAGGTGAAAAGGTATTCACTTAATAGATGAGAAGATGTCTGGAGATTGAGACCAAGAATAGGTTGAAGGGTGGTGAAAAGAGAAGGTGATCATGGAGTAGATAATGACTGTAGGGAAGGAAGACAATCCCTCTACCCTCTAGGTCCTTCTGGCTGGTCTATGAATTAAATTGACATGAGACAGAATAAAGGAGAAAATCAAACAAAGCTTTATAACATGAATACATGGGAGAAACCCAGGAAAACTGAGCAACTCACCAGAATGGCTGTGGTCACCACCTTAAATACCATCTTTAGCTAAAGACAAAGGAGGATGTTGGGGGTGGGAGGAGTCAGTTATGGGAGATTATCAGAAAAAGCACAGTAAACAAGAGCAAAGTCATTATGCAGAATTAAATCCTTGCCTTCTGCATAGATAAGAGTTTCTAGAGATAAGGTCATTCTCCATCTTCCTGGTACGGAGAGGGAGATGCCTTTACAAATGGAGAATTCCCTTACAAATGTAAATGTCTCTTACAAAGGGCAACTTATACTTAGCTTTCAGGACTTCTCCCGTACCTGCAGTTTCTTAAAAGTAACCAGCCCAAAATAATCCTCATGCCAAACAGGCATGAGGTGGCTTGAGGAGGCAAATTCTGCTCCCCTACATGACCATATTATTAATATTTCTATTTCATTTCTGTATGACTTCTATATTATTAATATAAAAAGAGAAAGTGAGAGAAAAGAAAATGAAAGGTGAAGGGAAAAAATTCACTTCTTGGGGCCGGCCCGGTGGCGCAGCGGTTAAGTTCGCATGTTCCGCTTCTCGGCGGCCCGGGGTTCGCTGGTTCGGATCCCGGGTGCAGACATGGCACTGCTTGGCAGCCATGCTGTGGTAGGCATCCCACGTATAAACTAGAGGAAGATGGGCATGGATGTTAGCTCAGAGCCAGGCTTCCTCAGCAAAAAGAGGAGGACTGGCAGTAGTTAGCTGAGGGCTAATCTTCCTCCAAAAAAAAAAAAAAAATTCACTTCTTATGCTACATCAAGGTGTGAGGTACTCCTTCCAAGATATAAGTTACTCTAAATTCTTAAAGCTCTTCAACAGTTTCTCAATTGTTCTTAGAACATAAATGCAAATTATTTGCCCACAATCTCATGACCTGGTCCCTGCCTACATCTCTAGCTTTATCTCATGCCCCTCTCCTCTTGTTGGCTTGACTCCAGTTGCACTGACCTTCTTGCTGTCCTTCAAACAGGATAAGCTTGTTCCTGCTTCAGGGCCTTTGCATTAGCGGATCCCTCTGTCTGGGACCCCCTCTCTAAACCTCCGAGGACTGGCCTATCTTTGTCAGTCTGGTTCAGTTTAAAAGCCACCTTCTTAAAGAGGCCTTCACTGACCATCCAATCTAATGGGGTCCCTGTCCCTACGCTACCCTGTTCTAATTCCTGCAAAATACCTTCTGCTATCTGACATTTCATACCTACTTGTTTGTTGGAAAGCTTCCTCTCTTAGACTTATTTAAGTTAGTAAGAGAGGTTTATAAATCATTTTAAAACTAAAAACATCATTACATTTCTTCAGGGCAGTGTGAAGTCGATTCATTTTGATGACAGTGGTAGCTCATATTAATGGTTGGTCTCATTTGCAGCTTTTGAACAATTTAAAAAATAAAATGGAAAAATAAAATATCAATAAAAGCTAACAAATATTTCAAACTCTAATGTCCGTGGAGACAAGGAATATATGTGTCCTCAGCCATGACAAGTTTGAGAACTGCTGAATTGAAATACTCTAGCACTATTTTTAGAAACTGACTCAAAAGAAGCTGGCATCAATAAAAGCTGGTGCCTTTTGCCAGATTTTAATGTAAACAGATTAACTGGTTAGAAAGAGATGTGTGTTACTCTTGATCTAAACCTGCTCATCAGTAGGAAGAGAGAGAGAGGGTCTATGTTGAAGAGGGAGTTCTTATGACAACATTTACATGATTTTTATTTTTATTCAAGATGTACATTGTAGGGGATCAGAATTGGCCACCCCAAAATGTGTACCTTTGGCATGAGGATTATCTTGGGCTGGCTACTTTTAAGAAATTGCAGACATGGAAGAAGCTCTCAAAAGTAGAATTTACCCTTTGTAAGAGACATTTACGTTTGTAAGGGGAATCTCCATGTGTAAATGTGTCTCCCTCTCTGTACCAGGAAGAAGAGGGGATGACCTTATCTCTAGAAACCCTTATCAATAGGAAAGCAAGGACTTAAATCTGCATAACAACCTTACTCTTGTTTGCTGTGCTTTTCTGGTAATCTCCCATAACTGACTCCCCCCACCCCCAACATCCTCCTTTGTCTTTAGCTGAAGATGGTATTTAAGACGAGAGCCTCTGCCATTTTGGTGAGTTCCTCAACTTTCCTGAGTGTCTCCCATGTATACATGTCATAAAGCTCTGTTTGATTTTCTCCTGTTATTCTGTCTCACGTCAGTTTAATTCATAGCCCAGCCAGAAAGACCTAAAGTATAGAGGATTTGTCTTCCTCCCCTACAACATAGTTATAGTACGCAAGGTCAAAAGTTTTGTTAAGGCTCAACATGAAAAAAAGCATTGCTATGCCACCTCACTCTCTGCCACCACCTCCAATTCCTGTTCCCCAGAAGCGACAAATTTCAATTAGCTTAGCCTTTTATTTTGATCTTTATCTTATATTCTTAAATAACATACTTATAATTCTATTTCTTGATTTTTGAATTTTAGATATCTATTGACTTTCTATTGTGGAAGTGAAATTTTACCTTATATACTCTCCCAGGTTCCCCACTCACACGTGCATACCTACCTTCAATTTCTTCAACTTCCTGATTTAGTTATATCATCATTCTTAGTTATATCAGTGTTCACTTTTCATATTATGAGCATATAAAGATTATTCATGAGCTAAGTCATGTAGCTTTATGTAATTATTTGTTTCTCTTGTACAACCTTTATTTTTTCCTTCAGCCAATAATAATTCAGTCTTAATTTTGCTCATCTTTTCCAGAATCATAAATATCCCCTCAACAAGTTCAAACACATCAGGTATTTCATGTGTTTCAATCTCTTAAAGACAGCCTAACTGAAGCCATCTATTCAGCTCACATCTGGACCACTTACTCTCTAGACATCTGCACAGCTGTTGTCTCAGTGTCTCCCTTCATTATCTATCTTGTGGTTTCCCAGTCTCTGAAATGAGGTTGATTAATTTTTGAAGCTTTCATATTTGATATTGTCTCTTCTATTCCTTTGTACTTGATTGCTAGCTTGAATCATAGGTTGAAATCTTCCTTCAGAATTTTGAAGCTGTTGCTTCACTATGCAATTTTGCTGTTAGAAGTCATCTACCATTCTGATACGTGATCCTTTACTATTTGTCATCTATTTTTTTGCTTCTCTCTCTTTCTCTCTGGAAGCATTTATAAGTTTCTCCTTTTCTCAAGTGGTCTGAAATTTCACATGCCTTAGCATAGATCTTTCTTCATTCGTTGTGTTAGGCAATTGTTGAGCTCCTTTAATTTCAAAACTAGTATCTTTCAATTCCAGAACATTTTAAAATTATTTTTTTGATAATTTCCTTCTTTCTATATTCTCTTTTCTGTCTCTCTAGAAGCATTTTTGTTCAAATTTTGCACCTCTTGGGTTTTTCCTCTAACTTTCTTATCCCTTTTTTCCTATTTCTCATTTTGTTGTCTTTCTGTACTAATTTTGGGGATCTTGCTTCAACTGTCCTTCTACTGAATTTTCATTTCAGCTATCATAATTTTTAACTTCCAAGAGCTTTTTTTTGTTATCTGAATGTATCTTTGTTCTTATTCTTGTTTTGTGAATGCAATGTTTTCTTTTTTCTCGCCTAAGTATGAATGTTAGGAATTTGTTCATTTCGAGATTTTTCTTCTCCCTCCAGTAACAATATTTCTTTCAAGTTCCTTTTTTTCCCTTGTTTTCTTTACCTGCCTCTTTTTTTCAGTTTAGAGACTTTTCTTGAACATCTAAATATTTGGCTGTCCAGTTTTATTTAAGAATGGGACCCTAAAGAGCTGAATAAAGAGATGTATATGTGGACTAGGGGTCTTTGCTAAAGGTAATCTGGCTGTGATCCTTCTTGTTAATATCTTTAGATCTTTTCTCATGGTCTAGTCTGATATTTCATTAAACAAACCTTTAAAACTTCTTCCTCATGGGTGTTAGCCTTATTCCCATTGTCCTGAAAGCTGACTGGAAAAATAAAACTGGATATCTTAGTTCAATATGTACCCATTGACCTTGGTATGGTATTCCCACCTTCAGCTGTGCCCGCTGCTCCTTCCACCTCAAGTTTTCATGTGTGTGTATGTGTGTGTGTGTGGTGGGGAACTATTGTCCAGCTGCAAAAAGTGGTTTAATTACTTCTTCAACAGACTTCTAACAAATCCTTCTTTTATCTACTCCACCTTTACATCATTGTCAATATTTGTTCCTGCAAATTCCTGAGTCATTTTAGGATTCTGTGGTGGGAAGCAATAAGTTTCCACATTTCCCACATTACGGCTCAGGTTTCACCCATCCAGGATCTGTTCTTTTAGTTTCCACTTATCCCACCAGCTCCATTTTATTGTCTTTTGAGTGTATGTCATGTTACATACCTTTCTGATCATTTTAGTGGGTTTTCAGGATGGAGAGATGGTATATGCTTATCTTTGATGTACCAGTTAACAACTACAGTGGCTGAGGTAATTTCAGGAAGGTGAAAAAAATATAATGAACCCAAAGATATTTCAGTCCAAGAGCAAACACTTTGCAAATTAGTACATACTTCTGGATTGTTTTAAATGGGAGAAAAGAGAAAATAACTAACATTTATTGAGCAGTTAGTTGCAGGGTACTAGTTTGGTAGTTTATATACTTTACCTAAGTAAATTTTCTTGATAAGCCTACAAAGTAGTTACTGTTGTCCTCACTTTAGAGATGGTAATCTGAACTTGGAGAGGGTGAGAAATTTAGTTATGCAACCAGGAAGTGCAAGAGCCAGGATTTGCAGCCAGTCTGTGTGATTTCAAGGCTGGCACCTCTCCTACATACCCTGTTATTCATAATCATTGAGAACTAGTAATAAGAACTTTAATGACTAATCAAAACTGAATCTGTACCCCTGAGATAAATAATCCTGTGAATGAAATAAATACATTGTCGTATTTTATAGATTACCAGGCTTATAATTTATAAATTAAGTTTATTATTAAAATTTTAAATTAAAAACATATAGGACAGGGGGGCCGGCCTGGTGGCACAGTGGTTAAGTTCGCATCTTCTGCTTCTCGGCAGCCTGGGGTTCACTGGTTCGGATCCCGGGTACACACATGGCACTGCTTGGCAAAAGCCATGCTGTGGTAGACGTCCGACTATAAAGTAGAGGAAGACGGGCACGGATGTTAGCTCAGGGCCAGTCTTCAGCAAAAAGAGGAGGATTTGCAGTAGTTAGCTCAGGGTTAATCTTCCTCAAAAAAAAAAAAAAAAGCACATAGGACAGGTCATGTCATAAGGTAGAAATTACGTTAATATAATATTTGCCTTCAGTTACCATGTGTAGGCTACTATGCTTAACAATAAACAAACTGATTTTATTTAATCATAAAAACAGCAGTGTTTTTAAGACAAGTAAATGAGAACTTAGAAAGGTAAAATAAGCACAACCAGAGGCACTTGCAGCTAGAATATATAACTGTATACTTAGGGGCTTTGGGAAGAAGAAGAAAAGAAGAAAGAAAGGTAAAATAAATTGGCCACAATTGCACTGCTGTGAAAATTGGGCTTTGAAATAAGGTTTATCAGACTTCCAACTCCGAACCATCATACACATCATCTCCCGAAAGAGTCCAGGTTGGCTGACCAAAGACCCAGAACTCTACTCCATAATTCATCACTTGTTTACTGTGACCATTCACTTCATGGAATCTCTCACAATAAAACCTTCCTCCTCTGTACGCATATAAGGTTGGGAAGACGGTCTTAACCAGGTTCACCATGGAGCAGACCCATATGTCTGGGACCACATCCAGCTTTGGTCCTCAAACATCAACCTGCCTGTAATCAAACAAATGACTTTAAATTACAAGGCAAAGAAATTCTAGAATCGAATTCAATGGGGGTCTCAATTTGACCTAAAATCCTTAGATATCCTATTAACTGAAATTGGAGGTTGCCTTGGGGGCCACAGAAAGCAGGATCTGGTACCTACAATGAGGCCTACACTGACACAAAATTGGTTAGAAATAATATACTAGTGAAAGATTTATTTTTGTTTTTATGAGAGAACCTTGAATAAAAGAGAAAGAGAATAATGTTTGAGAAGGAGAAGGTGTTTTAAAGGGTTTTTCTGGCTTATTTATTTAGAAAAGTGCAAAAACATTGTAAAGACTCCCTCAATATATGAAGATAATATGTGAAAAGTGAACATCATAGGAATTTTTCCATATACAAATACAAGGATTCTTTTTTGGTATGGAACCAATGAGAAATGAATATTGTACATTGTAGGGATGGAAAATGTCAAAGTGTTATGGAGCTACATGAATATAATGATAAAAGTCTCTGGAACACCAGGACAATGAGGTGAACAACTGGCATTTTAAAAGTTTAATTGCTTTGGGGCCTGCCCTGTGGCCAAGTGGTTAAGTCCACTTCAGCAGCTCAGGGTTTGCTGGTTCAGATCCTGAGTGCAGACCTACACACTGCTCATCAAGCCATGCTGTGGAGGCATCCCACATAGAAAAACTAGAAAGATTTACAACTAGGATATATAACTACGTACTGGGGCTTTGGGGAGAAAAAGGAAAGAGAAAGATTGGCAACAGATGTTAGCTCAGCGCCAATCTTCCTCAAAAAAGTTTTTTGAATTAAAAAAATTAAAAAGTTTAATTGTTTTAAAAAATAAATACTAAAACTTGCAAGAGGAAGACTGAGTGAGGAGAGGCACCCTTGATTCCCATTCCCTTATTCTCATTTAAATAGCGTAAAATGATTTTTAAAAATAGTTAAAAACGACCAATGTGAATAAAAGGGTTAAATACCTTCTAGATTCTAATGTGAATCTCTACCATCTCTGATATTTCTGGGCAAAGGTAAAGAGACAGTACTAACAGCTAATCTGAGCCTCAGACCTCAACAAAGGAAAGACACTGCACCGTAAGGCGGATTTCTGAGACAGGACTAGAAAATCGGTCTTGTATGCTGTAAAAACTACAGTGTGGGGATCTCCACTGCATCCATAGGAACATTTGGACAGGGTCCGTGAGGAAGAAGCTGGATTAATAAACAGTCTGAGCTTGGAATCATACTCCAGTCCCTAGTGTGAGAGGAGCACAAGAGAGTTACCACCAAGTTGATATGAGATAAAAACAGATGCGCAAATAAGTGGAATGCCCTTGAGGCGTTTAAATGGAGATTATAAAAATAGGGACATTGACTCAGGCTGACATGTTACTAACCTCCAAATTTAGCCTCCTTCCAACTCTCTCAATAGTGACGAGCATCTCTTGACCAAGTTATGATCAGGCACCCAGTTACTTTCCTGTTTGGACACGTTTTACATTGGATTGGCATAGTCAAATAACTTAAGTATATACAGGCATGTGTAAGCACCACCATCTGTCCAATGAGAGGTTTATTATATTCTATGTAGGCTTCTGACCATGCAATTTGCCACCAAACCTGCTCCCATTGTGAGCATTGTGGATATCAGAGCTCAGAATGCCATTTCTAATTACCTAATTTATGTTATGATACAAGCAATACACCAGACAGTCTCATAACTGACTGAGTTTGAGGGAAGAAAGGAGCAATTATATAACCCCTCTTCCTTGTGATTTAACATCATCATGACCATGCTAAGCATTTCGTTGGAAAGGGTAGGTCTATCAAGGTTTACCTTCAGTAGTATCTCCTTCACTTAAACATAAAAATCCCAGTTTTTCTCTGAGTTTAACAGAGTGAGAAAGTAAGTTTCGTAAATCCTTCATTTAAAAACTGGGCAGTTAGAAGGCACCGAGCCTCAGACCTTAGTGTGTATAACATACCTGGAGAGCTAGTATTAAATGCAGTACCCCAGGGCCCATCTCCAGAGATTCTGATTCAGTGGATCTGGAGTGGGGCCCAGGAATGTCAATGTTTAATAATTTCCCCAAGTGGTCCTAATAACAGACGATCCAAGACCATCACATGAGAAACACTGCTGATTAGTGGAAAAACAGCTATGCCCTGGACACGTTAGAGTCTGATGATTAGACTCTAATGTTCCTCTTTGTAGTCCTTCCACAATCATTAGGAAACCGGACAAAGCAGCCACATGGAAATTGTTGTATACTCTGTTCCAGGAAAAATGAATTATCCTCTTTCCTTCTGCCTAAGAACTATCTTTTCAAAATATACTATGATCTCTTCTCTGAAATTAAATTGTGAATAAATATTATTCACACTGTATCATAATTCCATAACTAATGAAAATGACCTGAGAGCTTTAGGAAGCATGATGGTGAAGAAGTAAATTATATCCACTTGATATTTTCAGGTTTCTATTTCCCATTCTATCTTAGAATTGAACTTTGGTAGCTAGGTCCCTTGAACTTCAAAGAAAATCCTAGTTAAAGGCTCAACATTTTCGGTGTCATCACTAATGGCTACTGTTATCATTGCTGACATGAACCTATGAACTACCAAACCAAGCTGACTTAATTCATATTAATCAAGATGTCAGATAGGAGCACTTACCCTATCTCCCATTTGACTTATAGGTCTCGTATTTCCTTCCCTTATAAAAGGTGCCATTGTATCAGTTGAAAATTGAACCGTGGCTTAAAGTCAAGTGGTTAAATCAATTAAAGCTATCTTTAGATGTTTAACAATTCAATGCTCAACTTATCACCTAGAAACTAGTGTACCATAGGTGAAAAGCTAACACTACTGGGAGTCCATGGGGGGCCATGTTAAAGACAAACAGAAGGGGCCATGAAAGAGAGTGAAAGAAGTGGAGAAGGTAATAGAAGGTAGGAGAACAGAAGGAAGTGACAGCTAGCTTAGAGAATCAGCAAGACATAGTGCCTAACATTTAGTAGTTGTTTAAATATATATTGTGGGATTTAAAATTCCGTGGAATTTTCTTAAGACTACGATCAAGTCACTTATATCCTGTATGGCCCCATTTCCATCATATGTAAAATAGTGATGGTATTGCACAAGAGTTATGATAGAAATAACTCAGACTGTATTATACCTGCACATGTGGAGAGGCAGCCAAGAAAACAGGTACTTGAGTTGATCGACAGAACTTTTTTTTTTTTTGAGGAAGATTAGCCCTGCGCTAACATCTGCCACCAATCCTTCTCTTTTTGCTGAGGAAGACTGGCCCTGAGCTAACATCTGTGCCCGTCTTCCTCTACTTTATATGTGGGGTGCCTGCCACAGCATGGCTTGCCAAGTGGTGCCATGTCTGGGATCCCAACCAGTGAACCCTGGGCTGCCGAAGTAGAACATGCACACTTAACTGCTGCGCCACCGGGCCAGCCCCTCAACAGAGCCTTGTAAAAGGAGACAAACTGAAAGGAGATCTGACGATAGACCTGTAGAAATTATATAACTATCCTAAAAGTAATTTAAGATATGTTATTTTCTATTTCATTTATTCTACCCTTGTTTTCAAAGGACCTAAAGTATTTATAACCAATAGAAGCTCTATTTCTCATCTCATAAGATGGGGTGATGGAAAAGAAGGCAGGGGAGTGGCACTAAAACAAGGGTACATTTTTGATAGAGCAAAAAAATTTTGGTTGTCTTATTTCTGAAACACTTTTAAATATTGATGGAGCGGAATCCAATTTATCCTGAATCCAATGAAGCTTAAGTTTCAGGGCCCCTCACTTGCCATTTTAGAGAGTGATGAAAATGACACTGTAAGTATTTGTCAAAGAACTTCAGATCATCTCTATATTTTATTTTTATAATAAAGATAATGATAAAAATAATATAGTAACTAATAGTTATTGAGGGATTACTCTGTGCCAAGTACTATGCTAACTACTTCACCTGCATTATCTTATTTAATGTAATCGACGAAAAATCACACGAGCTTAAGAAGACAAATGCCACAACATTGTCAAAAAATAATTTCTTTGTTCTCCACCTGTGACAAATGTCAATCAATAAATTAGAAGATCATGAGTAACTTGAAGGCAGTGTGATGTCTTACTCATCTTTGTCATTTTCAGTAGCAGCTAGAAATAAGGCTACAAACAATTGAATGGCTGAATTAATTAATTTTGCCACTTACCTTCTGATGATACTGGATGCTGTGGAATACAGTGGATTACCAAATATTCCCTAATTTCAGTGTGTGTGTGTGTGTGTGTGTGTGTGTAAGGATCTGGATAAAAGAAAACAAATAACACTGTAGCAAATTAAAAAGTGTAGTATAAACCAAAAATATCTCATCTTAATCTTCCTGCTTTTTAAATCAATGATTTCCTCAAAAAGCAGAATATGGCAGGAAAAAAGACCAAGTTGAAGCTACCACACGTTATTTGAATATTTGTCTGTGCTCTCTCCCATCAGTGCAACTTGTACTGGATTTTTCATTTCACAAAAACAATTTCTCTGAATTATGAGGTTCTCTGATATTTTCTTTTAAATACATATTCTTCCCCTTTTTTTGTGACTCAAAATTGTATTTGCCTTGGTTTCTCCACTATGGTCATTGTTCATTGTCCCCGTAGTTACTATTATTTTTTGAGTCTCCTTAAGATTATCTTTGACTTTTCCCCATCTAAGCCTAGCTTCAGTTATGTAGTCTATCATTCCTTTTTCCAAAAATATCCCCCTCATTTTCATTCCCATATCAACCACTATGATCAAAATTATAGCACCTGTGGCCTGGCCAATTGTACAAATAATCTGACTAATCTTCCTACTCCCATCCATTCATAAAATAGTGGCATATTAAACATCCTAAAAAAGTGTGACTCTATTAAAAAGAAACCCCCAGTCACAGTCTAAAGTCTTCCTCTTTATTCAGTGATCATTTTTTATTTTAAAAATTAATGTTTAATCTGATAAAAATAGAACTTTTAATGCAGTTATTAGTAAGCAAAGATGAAATCAAATAATTATTGAAGATGAATTTTTTAAATGAACCAGAGACTAATTGGAAGGTAGTATCTCAGACCAAATAATTAGAAGTATGCGTAAAACTTTGATTAATAGCTATAGACGGTATCATTATTTTTCTCAGACTGCAAGATTGCCTATAGGGAGAAAAATTATGAATCTCATTGACTTCATTTTGCAGCCTAATTTGTATTTTTTCTTACTATTACTTGATTCTAAAATAGTAATAATAAAAGGAAAAAAGGAGGAGAATATATGATCAAAAATGCTCAAGACAGTTAGAATATGGTAAACTGGGGCAAAAAAAAAAACATAGACTTTGGAATTAAAAAGTCCCAGCATTCTGTCTCAACTCTGGAAGCTGTATACAAGTTTATCCAAATTCTCCAAGTCTGAATTTTTTTCAACAAACTAATTTTCAATTATTTCTTACTTGTTAGCAAATTTTATTCCTTCCTGCATACCATTCTATCTTGTCATTTTTGTCCACCTTTCCACCAGATCCTTTAATGTATTTTTCATAGCTATTTTAAAGCCTTCATTTTTTTAATTGAGGTAAAATTGGTATATAACATTATTTTAATTTCAGGTGTACAACAGAATAATTCAATCTTTGTATGCACTACAAAGTGACCACCTCGGTAAGTCTGGTTCCCATCCATCACCATACAATCGACCTCCTTCACCCATTTCTCCCATCCCCCACCCTCCTTCTCCTAGATAACCACCAACCTGCTCTCTGTATCTATGAGTTTTGCACATTTGTTTTGTTTTTTAGATTGCACATATAAGTTAAATCATATGGTATTTGTCTTTCTTTGACTTATATTGCTCAGCATAATACCCTCAAAGTTCATCCAAGTTGTCACAAATGGCAAGATTTCCTTCTTTTTTATGGTTATTATTCCATTGTATATATATGTACCACATCTTCTCTATCCATTCATTCATCAATGGACAATTAGGTTGGTTCCATATTTTAGCTATTATACATAATGCTGCAATGAATATGGGAGTGCATATATCTTTTCAAATTAGTGTTTTCATTTTTGTCAGAAAAATGCCCAGAAGTGGAACAGCTGGATCATATAGTAGGCCAATGTTTAATTTTTTGAGGAACTCCTATACTGTTTTCCATAGTGGCTGCACAAATTTACATTCCCACCAACAGTGTGAGAGTTCCCTTTTCTCTGCATCCTCTCCAACACTTGTTATCCCTTGTCCTTCTAGTAATAGCTATTCTGACAGGTGTAAGGTGATACCTCATTTGGGTTTGGTTTTCAGTTCCCTGATAATTAGTGATGTAGAATATCTTCTCATGTGCCTGTTGGCCATCTGTATGTCTTCTTTGGAAAAATGTCTGTTTATATCCTCTATTTTTTAATCAAACTTTTTTTTGAGTTCTTTATATATTTTGGATACTAACCCCTTATCAGTTATGTGATTTGCAAATATTTTCTCCCATTCAGTAGGTTGCCTTTTGATATTGTTGAAGGTTTCCTTTGCTGTGCAGAAGCTTTTTAGTTTGATGTAGTCCTGTTTGTTAGTTTTTGCTTTTGTTGCCTTTGCTGATCCAAAAATTCAGTGCCAAGGCTGATGTCAAGAAGCTTACCACCTAAGTTTTTCTTCTAGGAGTTTTATGGTTTCCAGTCTTACATTGAAGTCTTTAATCCATTTTGAGTTAATTTTTGTGTATGGTGTAAGACAGTAGTCTGGTTTTATTCTTTGGCGTGTAGTTGTCCAGCTTCTTCAACACCCCTTATTAAAGAGACTGTCCTTTCCCCATTGTATATTCTTGGCTCCTGTGTCATAAATGAATTGACTATATATGTGTAGGTTTATTTCTGGGCTCTGTATTCTATTCCATATATCTATGCATCAGTTTTTATGCCAATACCATACTGTTTTGATTACTATAGCTTTGTAGTATAGTTTGAAATCAGGTAGCATGATAACTCCAGCTTTGTTCTTCTTTCTCAAGATTGCCTTGGCTATTTGGAGTCTTTTGTGGTTCCATACAAATTCTAGAATTTTTTATCCTAGTTCTGTGAAAAATGCCATTGAAATTTTGATAGGGATTTCATTGAATCTCTAGATTGCTTTGAGTAGTATGGACATTTTAATAATGTTAATTCTTTCAATCCGTGAACATAAACTATCTTTCCATTTATTTGTGTCTTCTTCAGTCTCTTTTATCAGTGTGTTACAGTTTTCAGTGTACAGGTCTTTCACTTCCTTGATTAAA
This sequence comes from Equus quagga, assembly GCF_021613505.1. NCBI lineage: Eukaryota > Metazoa > Chordata > Mammalia > Perissodactyla > Equidae > Equus > Equus quagga. The sequence continues at coordinate 58,603,685 of NC_060269.1, read as the reverse complement.
TTTATTCCCAGGTATTTTATTTTTTTTGATGCAAGGGTAAATAGAGTTGTTTTCTTAACTTCTCTTTCTGATAGTTTGTTATTAGTGATTAATGTATAGAAATGCAACATATTTCTGTATATTGGTTTTGTATTCTGCAGCTTTACTGAATTCATTTATTAATTTTAACAGTTTTTTAGTGGTGTTTTTAGGACTTTCTACATATAATATCATGTCACCTGCAAATAGTGACATTTTTACTTCTTCCTTCCTTTCCAATTCAAGTGCCTTTTACTTCTTTTTATTGCATAATTTTTTATTTCTTTTTCTTGCCTAATTGCTGTGGCTATTTTCTTGGTGTCCTTGTCTGGTTTCAGTATCAAGGTAATGCTGGACTTGTAAAATGAATTTGGAGCCTTCCCTCCTCTTGAATATTTTGGAAGAGTTTGAGAAGGATAGGTATTAAATCTTTGAAAGTTTCATAGAATTCCTGAATGAAGCCAACTGGTCCTGGACTTTTGTTTGTTGTGTGCTTTTTGATCACTGATTCAATCTCCTTAACAGAAATTGTTCTATTCAGACTTTCTATTTCTTCATGATTCAATCTTAGAAGGTTAGATGTTTCTAGGAATTTCTTCTAGGTTGTCCAATTTGTTGGCATATAATTGTTCATAGTAGTCTCTTATGATCCTTTCTATAATTCTCATGTCATTTGTAACTTCTGCTCTTTCATTTCTGATTTTGTTGATTTGGTTTTCTCCCTTTTCTTCTTGGTGAGTCTAGCTAAAGGATTGTCAACTTTGTTTATCTTTTCAAAAGATCAGTTCTTAGCTTCATTGATTTTTTCTACAGTTTTTTGTTTGTATTTTATTTATTTCTGCTCTGATCATTGTTTCCTTCCTTCTACTAACTTTGGGCTATTTTTGTTCTCCTTTTCCTAGTTTTTTTAGGTGTAAAGTTAGATCGTTTATTGAGTTAGTCCTCTATCGTTATAAGCTTCCCTCTTAGGACTGCTTTTGCTACGCCCCATAGATTTTGGACTGTTGTATTTCCATTTTCATTTGTCTCAAGGTTTTTTGTTTTGTTTTGCTGAGCAAGATTTGCCCCTAAGCTAACATCTGTTGCCAATCTTCCTCTATTTTTTGTATGTGGGTCGCCACCTCAGCATGGCCACTGACAGACAAGTGAGGTAGGTCCATGCCTGGGAACCAAACATGGGCTGCTGAAGCAGAGCATGCTGAACTTAACCACCAGGCCACCGGGACCAGTCCCAGTCTCAAGGTATTTTTTATTTCTCCTTTGATTTCTTCAATGACTCATTGATTGTTCAGTAGCATGTTGTTTAATCTCCACATATTTGTGATTTTTCCAGTTTTCTTCCTGTAATTGACTTCTAATTTCATACCAGAAAAGATGCCTGGTATGATTTCAATCTTTTTAAATTTATTGAGACTTTTTTGTGGCCTAACATGTGATCTGTCCTGGAGAATGTTCCATGTGCACTTGAGAAGAATGTGTATTCTGCTGCTTTTGGATGGAATGTTCTGTACATACTTATTAAGTCCAACTGGTCTAATGTATCATTTAAGGCCCATGTTTCCTTATTGATTTTCTGTCTGAATGTTCTATCCATTGATGCAAGTGTGGTATTAAAGTCTCTTACTGTTATTGTATTGCTATCAATTTTTCCCTTTAGGTCAGTTAATATTTACTTTATATATTTAGACACTCCTATGTTGGGTGCATAAATATTTACGAATTTTATATCCTTTTGTTGGATTGACCACTTTATCATTATGTAATGCTGTTCTTTGTCTTTTAGTGTAGACTTCATTTTAAAGTCTATTTTGTCTGTTATAAGTATAGTCATGCCAGCTTTCTTTTCATTTCCATTTGAATGAAATATCTTTTTCTATCCCTTCACTTTAAGTCTATTTGTGTCCATAGATCTGAAGTGAGTCTCTTGTAGGCAACATACAGATGGATCTTGTTTTTTTCATCCATTCAACCATTCCATGTATTTTCATTGGAGAATTTACTCCATTTACATTTAAAGTAATTATTGATAGGTATATACTTATTGCTATTTTGTTATTTGCTTTCTGGATGGTTTTGTAGTTCTTCTCTATTTCTTTCTTCTTCTCTTGCTCTCTTCCCTTGTGGCTTAATGACTTTCTTTAGTGTTACGTTTGGATTCTTTTCTCAATATCTTTTGTGTGTCTACTATGTTTTGCTTTGTGGTTGCCCTAAGGTTCACATATAATAGTCCATGTATCTAACCGTCTATTTTAGGTGGATAGTAACTTAAGTTTAAGTGCATTCTAAAAGCTCTACATTTTTACTCCCCCTACATTTTGTGCTTTTGATATCATACTTTACATGTGTTTGGCTTGTTTATCTCTTAACTAATTATTGTAGCTATACTTAATTTTACTACTTTTGTCTTTTAACCTTTATAAGTGTATACTTTTTTACTGTATATTTTTACTTTACTGTATGTTTGCCTTTACCAGTGAGATTTTAACTTTTGTATGTTTTCTATTACTAGTTAGTGACTTTTCTTTTTAGCTTAAAGAAGTCTCTTTAACATTTCTTATAAGGCCTGTTTATTGGTGATGAACCCCTTTAGCTTTCGCTTGTCTGGAAAAGTATCTCTCCTTCAATTCTGACTTTTAACCTTGCTGGGTAGGGTATTCTTAGTTGGAAGTTTTCTCCTTTCAGCACTTTGAATATGTCATGCCACTCCCTTCTGGCTTGAAAAGTTTCTATGAAAAATCAACTGATGGTCTTATGGGGGTTCTCTTGTATATAGCAAGTTATTTTTCTCTTGCTGTTTTTAAGATCCTCTCCTGTCTTTAACTTTTAACATTTTCATTATAATGTGTCTTTAGGTTCATCCCATTTGGAACTCTCTGTGCTTCCTGTACATGGATGCCTGTTTCCTTCCCCAGGTTAGGGAAGTTTTCAGCCATTATTTCTTCAAATTGGTTTTCTGCTCCTTTCTCTCTCTCTTCTCCTTCTGGGACCCCTATAAGGTGAATTTTTTTTCACTTAATGTTATCACATAGGTAGCTTAAGCTATCTACACTTTTCTAAAATTCTTTTTGCTATTCTGTTTGTGTGAATTCCACTGCCCTGTCTTCCAAGTCACTGATCCTTTCTTCTGTTTCATCTCGCCTACTTTCAAACACCTCTAGTGTATTTTTCAGTTCAGCTATTGTATTATTCAGCTCTGTGACTTCTGTTTGGTACTTTCTTATATTGTCTATCTCTTTGTTGAAGTTCTCACTGTGTTCATCTATTCTTCTCCTGAGTTCAGTGAGCATGTTTATGACCATTACTTTGAATTTCTTATCAGGTAAATTATTTATCTCCATTTCATTATGTTCTTTTCCTTGGATTTTTATCTTGTTCTTTCATTTGAAACATATTCCTTTGTTTTTTCATTTTATTTGATTCTCTGTGTTTGTTTCTATGTATCAGACAAAAAAGCTCTCACTTCCAGTCTGAAGGAATGGCCTTATGTAGGGGAGGAAACATCATTTAACCTTGCCCAAGCTCTTGGTTGTCTCTCAAACCTTTGTGATTATCTAAGTAGCTTGATTTATTCTTGATGGATTCCAGTTTTAGATGGTGTGCTAATACCTGTGAATGTTCCAAAGGGAGGGATCTCAGTTAACACCTAGTTTCAGGCTGATCAGAAGCTAGACCTTCAAGCAGCAGCACTGAAGATATGTAAGTATATACAGTCCTGTGTGACCAGAATTGTAAACCCTGCCACCTTCCAGACCAGGTGATCTGGAGGTGTTCCCTAGGCAACAGGTGCAGAAATTGAGGTTCTGGACAAGTGTATGAATTCCTTTCTGGGAGCTGTAATGAGGCCAAGGGAGAGCGCAAAGATGACATCCCCTGACCTACATTCCCTGAGAGCACTTCCATCACTGTTAGATGTGTGATAAACCTAAAGCCTCTCCCCCAGGCTGAACCTCCAGGATAAGTAAATATGACTTTTTCACAGGAAGACTGATAGTGTATTTCAGTTTGCTATCTGTACAGTGCCCTCAGGGTGGTAGTCTGCCAAGAACTGTCTCTTCAATTGTTTCAGAACTCTGGGCCCCAGAAACACAATTCTCCCTGGCCACCAGAGCCAGGTCCTCAAGGAGTGTTTCTCTGTGGGGGCTGCATTCTACCACCAGGTTTGGCAGGGCCTCAGGAATGGCACAGAGGTGGGACATGCCCACTGGCTCTAGCAGGTTAGAAGGAGAGTGCAAAAATAGCCACCACCAGCACCTCCATTCCCAGAGAGAGTTCTGATAGGCTCCTACCCCTCTGGCAAATGCTTTAATATTAGCAAATGAATCTCCTTCACCTCTGGTCTTGGTGCTTTTCAAACTGCTGCATTTGTGCCCAGTCCCTGGGCAAATGAGGCTGTGTGCCAGCCCTTTAAGAGTGGAATCTCTGTTCTCTACAGCTCTATGTTTCTCTTGGACATAAGTCTGCTGGTTTTCAAAGCCAGATGTTTTGGGGGCTTGTCTCTCCAGTGCAGGTCCCAAGGGTTGGGGTGCGGTGCTTGATGTGGAGCACAAACCCCTCACTCCTTGGGGATAAGCTCTGCTTTTTTGAGACCTCTCCCAATTGTAGGTCACTGCACCGGGGGTGGAGTTTTTGGCATGACTGCATCTGTGCCTTTCCTACCCACCACAGTGTAGCCCTTTTATCCTTTGCTGTGGAAGAACTGTTCAGCTATTTTTCAGGTCTTTTTCGGAGGGAATCGTTCCATATGTAGCTGTAGATTTGTTATGTCCATGGGAAGAGGTAACTTCAGGATCTTCCTACACTCTCCTCTTGAAAAGTCTTCATCTTTTGATTCCAACATCTGGACTATGTGTGGGTTAGTTTCTGTTGGCTATTTTTTCTCTTGATTATGGGCCATGTTTTCCTGCTTCTTCAGATGACTCATATTTTAATTTATGCTGGACATTACATAAGAAAAAAGAAGACTGATGTAAATAAATAATCTTTACCCCAGAAAATGGCATGTCCCTTTTTTTTTCAGGCCTTAACCATGGGATGAGGGGAGGGAGCACCAAGTCGATCTAATCTCTTGTTGAGATGATTCTGGACTTTGTGATAGCTTTAGTCAGATCCAGTTCACCATTGGTTTTATTTCTTCAGCAGGGCTTAGTATCTGAGCACTGAGCACCAGCGAGACACTGAAACCTCTACGTGTTTTATAGTTCAGTCCTCAGCTTTCCAAACTTTGTGAGGTTGATCTCCATCCTGCAGCGCTGTCTATAGCCTTCAGTGAGTTGCTCCTATGTACTTAGGGACAGTTTGCTGATAAGCCCTGTGGAAAGTTTGGTGCACCAGATGGGGACCAGTAGGGCACCTCTTTCAGCCTCCTGCCATGTCCCAGTCTTTGACTCACTAGCCATAGACAAGCCCTGTGGGAAAGAGATGGCAGGTGGGTACAGACTTGCTTTATGATAAGGCTCCTTGGAGTTCTAATCCGTCATTATCAGCCCATCAGTGGCTATTAAAAGTTCATTAAACATTGGGCTGATTTCTACTTATCACAGTCTATGGTGTATTTGCTTCTTATTCATAGTGCCCCCGGGAATAAAAACAACTATGAGTCTCTTCTCTCTTAGAAGGGTCACATGACTCCCTGGACTTTAGTTCGTTTCCATTTCTTTGTATTCTCAGCTCTCTGGTGAGTTTTGACAAATAGATATGCAATGATTTTGTAGCTTATCTGGATTGTTCTTATTGTTTGGCAATGAATATTTATTAAGAGATTAGCGTGTGACTTCCACTGACTTTTCCAACCTTTCCTTTCACTATTCCCAACCCAAAGTCCCCTAGTTTTTGTTACTCTTATCTACTAGTCAGTCTTGAAATATGCCACATCCATCTAGTGCCATGTCCCACCATCAGCCTCACTCAAATCTATCCTGCCCAGCAAGGCATTTGGAAAACCATTGTTGCCTATGGGCCCTACTCTCATATAGGTGACCACCAGTGCCATGCACCAGGAGTACACTGTTGTGAATAGGACAGCACTGCCTTATAATCAAAAAGAAAAATGCATACATCTGATCTTTCCAACAGGATGTAAGGCCTTTGAAATTATGGACCATCTTATATCATTGCTATCTCCCTCACAACATCTAGCAAAATGCCTTGTACAGAGAGGTGCTGATTGAGTCTACAGACAAAGTCCACAAATGTTCTTGTAAACTGACCAAATCCTGGGCTTCCAATTCTTGGGCTTACTTATGGTCATGGGAGATGGACAGTCCTATTTCCTGTGAATCTGGGTGTCTATTGTGACTGATTTTTAGATGAACATAGAAGAGTGATGGTGTTCAGCAGGTTGGAACTACCCTGTCTCTCGTGTGTGGGCCTCAGTTCTCACATGAGTTTTCTGGGTTTGATCACTATGGTCCAGCTTAAAGCATCTTAAGAGTCTGTATATCAGTGCGTACATCAGAAGAACACAAGCAAATTCACAATGGATTTCTAAGGAACATATTTACAGTTCTTGTAGATGTGCAATTATAAGTCTGCTGAAAATACCTCATATCAGGTAGAATACTGACCACGATATGCTTCATCTCTCTTAGAAATCATTTGAAGGGCACAAAGACAGACTTTCTAAAAGTCAAAATAAGTAAAGCAGGTGAATGCACAAAAAATATCATATAGCTATCACCTTCAGAGGAAAAAAAAGGGAAGGGAAGTAGAGGTATAGTCCCTCATATATCTTTAGGGAAAGATTCAAAACTTGTTTTAAAAAATCATACAATGTAAAGAATAAATTCAAAAACATACAGTTAATACTTGAGGCTCAGACCTATGAAAGAGCTGGGAAAGCAAGTGGCTTTCATTATCCAAAAGCTTCTATGTGTCTTAGGATTAAAGAAATTGATTCTAATTTATTTAGGTGCCCCTACAAACATAAATGATAAATCATTTTGTATGTGTTTGTTGCTCAATTTTCTAACTATGCATTCAATAGTGGGAACTTGCACAGTGTACCTAATAGATTTGCACCGATTTTTTTCTAAAAGAATTTTAGGCATGTTGAAGAATTCTTGCTATTTCACAAAAAAAGCCAGCCACATGGTCATTAAAATTTTCTATGGCATTTAAACTTAATATGACTAAGACGTGGTTATAAAATAAAATAACACTCCATATTGGGAAACCTTTTAAAAAACTGAATGAACCTTTTTATTCTACATACATCAGACTCTTAATGGCTTTTCAACAGTTTAGGCCATTTTGTGAAATTACCACAGCTGCTTCACATTAGCGGAGAGGTTTTGTTATAAAGGATGGAGTACAAGCTGCTAAGTCAAACTCCATAGCCCCAAAGTCGATTTTGTTATTTATTCCTTGTGAGTCTTATGGTTTGTTTTGTTTTCTAGTTAATGAAGACTTTCCAGGAATTTTCTAAAGTAAACACAAAAAGAAATCAATATTATGTTCTCCTCTATGAAAATACCCAAACAATTCAATTCAATTATTTATTGAGTGTCTAATCATACCTGGCAATGGGCCTGTTAAAATATCAAAATATATCATCAGGACTTCTGAAATCCCCGCTTGTCATTTCCCTGAAATTGTGGAAACAATGAAAATATTCCAGCATAATCACATTGTTTGGTAAAAGAGAAAAATTAATATTGGACATAGCTTTTCTTTTTGATTTTAACCTCAGAATCATAAAAAAAAGAAAACTTTTAACAAAACTAGTTTTATCCCTTGGTACTCAGAATATTGCTTTGAAGTGGGTATGTTATGAGTATGCCCACGTAACAAGCAGAAAATTTAAGGAAGTTCTTGCTACTTTTTTTGTAGACCACATAGCATTTTACATGTGAAGCCAAGGAAAACCTTTGCGATGGCTTAACACAGCCTCAGTAAGACCTACAAGGTCTTGCTATTTCCAGTGGTCTTACCTCGCTCAGAAAAAGCTCCCTGCCTTTAACCTAGATTACTTTGATTTCAATTAAAATTATTTCAATCATTAATTAATAAATCTTTCTTAGTAATGTTACTAAATCCTGAGATCTGTTGCTAAATAATTAAATAAAATTGTGGCTTTTAAATGTTACTAAAATTAAAAGTCTGAATAATTCCTGAGGAAGGTAGAAACGTGTTAAAATCCACGTGCCCGCAGCGTGTGAGCAGTGTAGGACATGGCGTCAGGCAATTGTACAGTAGCCAACACGGACTCTTGTATTTTTTCCCAGAATAATTTAATTCAATGGCCTACATTGATAACATTATCTAAATTTAACTACCTTATCTCTTTTTGACTTTGTACTTTCATTCTTAAAAAAGACCAGAGACCAAAATATTTTCATAATTGGTAAAGGGCCAACAGTTTGAGACTACATATTTTACACACGGATCTCAAAGACTTTGACTAGAGTTAACTGATTTTTCTAATGGCCAGTAGAATGAAAAAATATAACTGGAAACCAAGAGGTATTTGTAGGTTTGATTCCTGTTTTATACATAAGAAAATAACTTTGTTTCTATCTATGGAAGAAAATTAAATTGAAAATAAATAAGTGTTTGGGATTATCTAAATTTATAAATTAGGTCTAGTACATGGCCAGATATATCAACAATTACAAGATGCAGTTGTGGTGGGGAGTGTGGGGGTAGAGAAAAAAGAGAAAAGAAAGAAAGAACAGAAACAAGCAGGAAGGAAGGCAGAAAGGGAAGAGGAAGGAAGGAAGGAAGGAAAACAGAGAGAGAGGGAAGGAAAGAGAGAGAAAGGAAACTGATTCTCCAACACTCACTTCATAGGCTCCATGTAGACATTGCCTCAGAAAGGCGAAGAAGCTTATAGTTTTCTATATTTATATATGATTCATTAAAATTCCACATATTTGACTATTCTTTTATTATATATTTAAAAATACTCTGTAGAGGCTAAAACAATGTCATTATATACATATAAACATATATTCAGCATCCTTTTCTCCTAACATTTATACATGTGAGCAAAGAAAAGGCAATATGTATATAAAATTATATAAAATTCCTCAAAGTGAAACATGAAAAGATTTTTCATTTTGGATGCCTGCTATTTTAAACCATAATACTACACTCCTATTCAAAAAAGAAGTCCAGTAAGTCAATTCTAAGTTTGGTTCTTTAATTCCATAAGCTGAAGTGGTCTCTGAAGTCTTATTAACTAAAGACTTGACTGGCAAATATTTTTCACTATTAGAAATTCTAAACTTTGACACAGTTAAACAAAACAGTATGAATCAAAATAGCATTTTATGTCAGCGTATGTGATATCATAGTATGATTTAATTATTTGTAAATAGAATAATTATATTTGTTGTTTACAAATAAATTGTCACAGAATGCCATTTTCAGAATCTTATACTTTTAAAAATTATCAAGATTACATAGAAATTTTGTGTTTTGGCAGTAGTATTTAGACAAAACACCAGTATGAAGTGATATTTTAAGCTAAGCTGAAAAATAAAAAAAATAGAAAAAAAACAAAAGAACTCTTCTCTATTATCGTGGCTATTAACAACACGAGGTTTCCTGGCACATTTAAATCAAAATTAACCAATATTGGGGGCCGGCCCCATGGCCGAGTGGTTAAGATCACGTGCTCCACTTCGGCGGCCCAGGGTTTCACTGGTTCAGATCCTGGTCATAGACAGGGCGCCGCTCTTTAGGCCACTTTGAGGTGGGATCCCACATGCCACAACTAGAAGGACCCACAACTAAGATATACAACTATGTACTGAGGGATTTGAGGAGAAAAAAAAAAGATTGGCAACAGTTGTTAGCTCAGGTGCCAATCTTTTAAAAAAAAAAAGTTAACCAATATTAATAGTTTCAGTTGAATCATTGAGAAACTGAAGCCAAATGTTAATTTAAAAGAATACTTAATGATAAGTAAAACCTAATCAATCATATAAATTTTGTCTTTATAAATAATTAAGGACTATTCTACTCCTATACAGATTACTTGTATTTATAGTGATTGGCAAGCCTATCGCTCTTTCTATACATATAAAATAATATAATTAATAAGTAGTACTTGTGATAAGTAGAAACAGTTTATACTTTCTAGATGTTCTTAAATATGCAGAGACCAGCACATTTCATTATTTATGAGGTTACTTTTTGTACTGATACTTTTATCTTATACATTCACTTTTCATTCATTCAAATATTTTTGGGAAGCAGTATTATCAATTAGAAGATCTTTTTTTGTCATTTGTAAAGAGAATCTTGAAATGGAAAGTGAAATAATTTATCTATAATGATAACAGGTTTGCATTATTAAATTTTTCTCCAGTATAAAAATAAATACATATAAAAGGAGCAAAGAAGAGGAGATTGTCTTGAATTAAGCATTCACTATGTGCTAGAGACAAATCTGTTCTGTTTGAAAAATAAATTATGAATCACAAGATAAAGTATTACTTTTGTATCCGTTTGTAATTTTACTTTTTCTAAGACCTAAAAATTTGGCCTTTACAATAAATATTATATTTCTCTGTCACCATGAAACCTTTGAATCATCTTATGAATTTAGATATTATTAAATTAATATGCTACAGTACATAAATCTTAAATGTAAAACAATGATTTTTACATTTATATGAAGATTTTACATTTACAACTCAGATATAAATAGCGATATATAAAGATATGTATCTTTACCACTTCTCAGATAAAGCAAGAAACCATTTCCAATACCCTGGAAGGTAACTCATGACTCTCAAGATCGATAACCCCCAAAAGGAACCATAATTCTGATTTTTATCACCGCTAATTAGTATCGCTTATTATTGTACTTAATATAAATGGAATCATATAGTATGTAGTCTTTTGACAATTTATTTTTTATTTTTTAAAATATAACCACAATTCGGTGGTTTTTAATATATTCCCAAATTTGTACAACCATCACTACTATCCTATTCCAGAACATTTTTATCACCTCTGAAAGAGTTCTGTACCCATTACCAGTCACTCCCCCTTCGCCAATTCTGAATATTTCATGTAAACAGTATCATACAATATATAGCCTTTCATGTCTGGCTTCTTTGACTTTACATAATGTTTTCAAGGTTCATTCACTTTATAGAACGTATCAGTACTTCACTCCTTTTTATGGCCAAATAACATTTCATTGTATGGACATACAATATTTTCTTCATCCATTGATCAGTTGATGGGCATTTGGGTTGTTTACACTTTTTTAGCTATTGTGAATAATGCTGCTATGAATATTGTGTCCAAGTCTTCATGTGGACATATGTTTTCAAATCTCTCTTTGGTAGACTACCTGGGAGAAGAATTGCTAGTTCACATAGTAAGTCTGTATTTTCTTTTTGAGGTACTGCAAATTTTTTCCAAAGTGACTGCCCCATTTTATATTCCCACCAGCAATGTCTTGAGGGTTTCAGTTTCTCCCCAACCTCTCCACATTTGCTATTGTCTGTCATTTTTATTACAGCCAACTAGTGAGTGTGAAGTGGTATCTCATTGTGGTTTTGATTTTCATTTTCCCAATAACTGGTGATGTTGAACACCTTTTCATGTGCTTATTAATCATTTGTACATCTTCCTTTGAGATATATCTATCCAAATCCTTTGTCCATTTTTATTTGCCTACCTGAGGTCATGAAGAGTTACTCCTATGTTTTCTTCTATGAATTTTATGGTTTTAGCTCTTACATTTTGGTCTATGATCCATTTTGGGTTAATTCATGTACATGGTACAAAGTAGGTTTCTAATTACATTCTTTTGCATATATAGATCTAGTTGTCCCAGAACCTTTAGTTGAAAAGGTTACTCAATTTTCCCCCCTTAATTATCTTACCCGACTCATTGAAAATCATTTGACCATAAATATAAGGATAAATTTCTGAACTCTCCTATTCCTTTGATCTATATGTTTGTCCTTATGTCAGCACCATACTCCTTTAATTGCTGTAACTTTGCAGTAAATTTTGAAATCTGAAAGTGTAAATCTTCCAAATTTTATCTTCTTTTTCAAGATAGTTTTTGCCAATTTGGGGTACCTTGCATCTCTATATGAAATTAACATCAATTTCTGCAGAAAAAACAACAACTGGAATTTTGATAGGGATCACACTGAATGTGTAGATCAATTTGGCAAGTATTGCCATCTTAACAAATATTACCTTCTAATCCATGAACATGAATGCTTTCTATTTATTTAGATCTTCTTTAATTTCCTTTGATGATGTTTCACATTTCAGTTTACAAGTCTTTTACTTCTTTTGTTAAAGTTATTCCTAAAAAATTTATTCTTTTTGATGCTATTATAAATGGAATCATTTTCCCAATTTCGTTTTGGAATTGTTTATTGCTAGTGCATAGAAATACAATTAATTTGTGTATGTTGATCTTATATCCTGCAACTTTACTAACCTGGTTTATTACTTTGAATAGGTTTTTTAGTTGCTTCCTTAGGATTTCCTGAATAAAAGGTCACATTATCTACAAATAGAAATAGTTTATGCTTACTTTCCATCTGGATGCCTTTCTTTTTCTTTCCTAATTTCCTGCCCAGACCTTCCAGGACAATATTGAATAAAGTGATGAAAGCAGACATTCTTGTCTGGGTCCTGATTTTAGTGGGAAAGCATCCAGTTTTTAACTCCTAAACATAGTGTTAGCTGTGAGATTTTCATAGATGGCCTTTATCAGGTTGAGATAATCCTCTCCTATTCCTACTTTGTTGAGTATCATGAAATGGTATTGGATTTTTGCCAAATGCTTTTTCTGCATACTGAGATTATCACGTGGTTTTGTCCTTTATTCTATTAACATGATGTATTACATTGATTGATTTTCATATGTTGAACCAACCTTACGTTCCTGGGATAGATCTCACTTGTTCATGGTATATATTCCTTTTTATATGTTTCTGGATTCAGTTTGCTAGTTTTTTGTTGAGGGTTTTTGTTTTTATATTCATAAAGTATATTGGTCTCTAGTTTTCTTTCTTTGTAACATCTTTTTCTGACTTTGGTATCAGAATGAATTGGTTAAATACTCTCTTCTATTGTTTGGAAGAGTTTTTGAAGGATTATTGTTGATCCTTCTTTAAATATTTGGTAGACTTCACCAGCAAAGCCACCTAGGCTTGGGCTTTCTTTTTTGGGTAATTTATAAATTACTGATTCAAAATCTTTACAAGTTATAGATCTATTCCAATTTTCCATTTCTTTGTGAGTCAGTCTCAGCTGTTTGTGTCTTTCTAGGGATTCTTCCATTTCACCTAGATTATATAACATGTTGGCAGACAATTGTTCACAGTACTTTCTTATAATCTTTTTTTATTTTTGTAAGATCAGTGGTGACGTCCCCTCCTTCTCTCTTGATTTTAGTCATTTGTGTCTTCTCATTTTTTCCTTGGTCAATCTAGCTAAAGTTTTGTCAAACTTGTTGAGCTTTTCAAAGAAACAACTTTTGGTTTCATTTACTTTTTCTATTGTTTTTCTACTCTTTCATTTGTTTCTACTCTAACCTTTAGTGTTTCTTTCCTTCTGCTTGCTTTGGGTTTAGGTTTCTTATCTTTTTCTACTTCCTTAAGATAAAAGTTTAGGTTATTGATTTATTTCTTTTTTAACATAAATGTTCACAGTTATAAATTTCCCTATAAGCACTGCTTTAGCTGCATCCCATAAAGTTTGGTATGCTGTGTTTTTGCTTTCATTCATCTCAAAGTATTTTCTAATTTCATTCACTTGTGGTTTTTTTCTTTAGTATGTACTCTTTTCTTTCTAATTTCTTTGCTCATCACTATGTCTCCTGACATTTATGCATGTTGCTGTTTGTAATAGCAGCTCATTATTTTTACTGATGTTTCATATTCTATTTAATAAATATATTGCAATTATCCATTCTACCATTGATGTGTATTGGTTTATTTTCAATTTTTGTCTGTTATGAATAAAGCTGCCATGTCTTTTGGTGGACATACAAAGTCATTTCTTTTGAGTATATTTTTAGGAATAAAATCACTTGATTAGGACAACCTTATTTTTAATATAAGGTCCTGTGAGTCTATGAATCTTAGTGTGTAACTCAACAACTTGAATTAAGCAAAATAAGAAATCATAGGAGCTGATGTAAATAAGGTATCTGGAAGGCTTTACTTGAACTCTTCTATTCTACTTGCTAAATATTTTGGGAGCATGATGCAATTAAGTTTTTATATATGTAAGTGTAATTAGTCTGCTCTAGTGAGAGTGTTTAGGGCTGGTATTTACTTTGACATTTTCACTTGTTCATTATGTTCAACTTTTTTAAATAACCAAGTAAATTATATAAATTTAAAAGTATTCACCATGTGCTTTGAAGTTTAATGCCACATAGGAAGAAAACTAGAGAAAGGAATTTGCATTAGTATGTGGATGCTGGTTTTATTTTATCATTGTCTATCTGACATGATAAAATAGTACTAGACTTAGGGGATGAGTAGAGTAGTTTAAAACTACTAGAGGAAGGATTCAAGGGTTGGTAAATATAACACAATATGATATATGAGGTAATCGAATCTTATGTTTGTATAAAAGCAGCAGCAATATATCAAATATATCTCCTTAAATATGCTTTTAGAATGCATACATGTGAAAATATGAATTTAACACTCCCTTTACACTGAAGACCAAGTGAATTTTAAATGTAATGAGTTGGAAGCAGGAAAAGTTCTAGTTTCTTATGTTTTCTTGGTGCAAATGATATAAGTGTGAGTGAAAATTTCTATTTGCAATATATCTGCAAGTTCAGTCAGGTTCCGCTATAAACTAGGCAAGTCTCTAGAGATGAGGTCTGATGGAAGGAAACGCACAGTTGACTATTCACAAGTTATCATAATCATTACAACATTTTTTTCAGGAGCAACCCTTCAGGAAAAGTCTTTATCTAATCACAAAATTCAAGTGGTTTCTTCTATTGTGCTCTTTTGTTTGTGACCAAGAAGAGTGTGTGGGAAAATAACCAAAATGTTCCTAGGGAGCAGATCATTGAGCTTGGAAAAAGTCTTCTCAATCTACCTTTATACACTTACACTCTTGTTTCCTTTAGGATGATCTTGAAGGCATGTGTCTCACATGTTCATTAAGAAGAAACAAGATTAATATCTTACTTTGAACTTTGATAATAATTTTAGTGTTTCCCTATAAGGGACTTCTGAAATTTGGCGTAGATTGTAGTTCTTCATTTGGTAATTAAAGCAACTTAGTAAATTATATTCCTGTCTTTGTTAATTTTGTTGAATTTTCTACCATAAATGTCTTTCCTGAAAAATTGTAAAATAAACTTTGAAAGAAATCAAACCAGGAATGGCAGAAACTTTAAATTTACCTAAAGTTACATTAGCAAGGGTAGCTTTCTAAAACTTGTTTTACATATCCATGGCACAGAGTTTCTGTGATCACGTGATGTGAAGAGATGATCCACAATCAACAGGTCTTGACAGTAGTTCTTCTGTTATTAAAGAGGTGAACTTTGAAACACACAAAATTTTTTTATTAATTGCCTATTACATTGATAACGCATTTTATTTAAAACTTTATTCTTAAATTCAAAAATGTTTCACCTAACCAATTATAAGATGATAAGACATATCATGGTTGTTGCCATATTTTTTATTGTACCCTTCTTTGTAATAATCACAACTGTCTTTGATTATGTCATTAGAAAATGTCAGAGAAAAGAAAAACAATGCAACTTTGCATTTGCTTTCATTGCCAATGTCTGTGTGTCTCTAGTGTGTCAACGTTCATGCCAACAGAATCCTGAAGTCAGTGAAGTTGACTTCAGTCTGTCCTTTCTAGAAATTCAACAATGAATATTTATTTTGATAGAATAAGGATTGGTTTGAAAAGTGCGTAACTTTTTCAAATTTAGATTTTCCTCAACCAAAAGACTTTTCTTGAAGTATCCTAAATATTTGCTTAATATCATCACATAGAACAACTACAAAATTCATACCCAAGTAAGTAAGACTTTGCCGAAGCCATGTACTCTGAAAATGCCAAAGCCAAATTGGACTTGGAGCAGAAGAAATTAAGTGGTAACTTTGTCAAATAATATCATCTGGGAAGTTCATTCTTATTATTGTGCACAAATCATAATTTCTCCTGTTTTAAATATCTTGCTTCTAAGAAGTTAAAAGAAACTCATAGCTGAAAGGACCAGAGACTTCAAACAGTCCAATTATTACTTATTATTGACAAAGTAGTCATCCAATCTTCTCCTCCACACTCCCAGTAATAGAGAGCTCACTATTTATTATTAGCTCAACTCATTAGAAACCTCTTTCCTATATGCATTTTTTAAGTTCATTTTTGTATTCTTACATTTATTAAGGTCAATCTCCTTGTAATTTCCTCCTTTGGCTATTATTTCTGCCTTCTGAAAATACTAACAGGAACAATCATTACCACTTATTGAGGTCTTATTATGTGCCAGAAATGACAATAGGCATTTCACATAGACTTCCTCATTTAATCTTCACAACTAACCTGAGAAGTACTTAACTTTCATCATCCCCATATTTTCTAGATTAAAAGGGGTAACTTGCCTGATAGCATATTACTAAATAGCAAAGCTGTATTTCAAACCCAGATTTGAAGAGGCTAAGATTTCCATTATATTGCTATATTCAGAAAACAGCATTTACATATTTAAAATAATGAACATATCTCTGTAAGTCCACTCTTTTCCCAGCTAAATGCATCCAGTTCCTTCCACCATGTCTCCTATGTTAGCGTTTCCATGATTATACCATTCTATCCACTCTGCTCCGGGCAAATCCAGTTTGTCAATATCCCAGCAAAGTAAACTACCCAGAAGGGAGCACAATGCTCCAAGTCTCATCTAGGGGGAATATAGAAGCATATTATAACCTCCTTTACTGCAGATAGCAATGTTTCTAGTAATGCAGACTGAAATGGCATAATTTTTTGAAGAATAATTGTAGAATTAAACACATGAACAAAAATTCTGAAATCTCTTTTATAGGTTCTGCTGTTTAGTCATGTTGCCCTAACTTGTACCTGTGCAATTGACCCTATAAGCATAAATATGTCTACATTTTTTCATGCAGACTCATATTAAATTTTATCTCGTTTGTATTAATCTATTAATTCCAACTTGTGGAAATTATTTTAAATAATGAAAATAGCATCTATTGCATTTGCTATTTCTCATAGCTTACAGTTGTTCCAAAATTTGACAATTGGTTCTCTATGTCCTTATTCAGAAATTTTTGAAAGTGAACAGGGAAGTGTTAGTGGAGTATGGTAAAGGAGAATCCTTGTAGAGACCAATTCCAGATCTATACCATACACACACACACACACACATACACAGGGTCTTTTTTAAGAGGAATAATAGAGTAAATCACTAAGACATTCAAAGAGTTGTCCAGATCCTGAATAATCAATGGATGGATGGATGGATGACTAATTGAACTCTAAGGGGGTGGTATTTTCTTAAGCAAAGTGATGAGATGCCAGAGATAATATTCCACCCTCAGCCTAAATGTGACACCTGGGGACAGCCTACTGCATGAGGTCCTCCTTCAGTCTGACAAATATTGGCAGAGAAAGAAACTACCAAGAGAAAAGCCAGAGAAATAATGAAAATCATTTTGCTTTAGATTGGTCCAATTTTCTGAATGATAAAATGTGTAATAGTTTATGCACTAAATAAAGATTTAATGATGAATTACAGATCTTCCCTTTCCAAAAAAAATAGTCAGCAGCACTTGACTATCAAAATTCCTTGTTTCTCTTTCCAATCCAAGGAAAACAGGCGTATAAAAAAGCCCCGTTCTTTATTTCATGCCCAGAAAGTAAGTACGTGTGTGTGTGTCCGTGTTTATGTGTGTGTGTGTGATTTCCTCTGGCACATTTTGTGCCTTGGCACTCACTGAGACACACGGTTAAATCTGTGCTGCCCTTTTCCAGCTGTAAAAACCCAAATATTGGGCAGAGCTGCAATTTAAAGGCTATGAAATAGTACAGCTACCTAAGGCACAGAAATACGATCTAAGAATGAGAATTTTAGAGAAATAAATTTGGCACAGCTGAAGGAAAAGTTTTTAAAGATTGGAAAGGGAAACTGATATTCTTGAGCACCCAGTGTGTGTCAAGAAGTTTAAACATATGACAAGTTGATTCTTGGGTCACTAAAGGGTTCTGAAGAGTTGATGAAAAGAGAATAGAAAAACTCGCTTATAAGTTTCAAGCAGCATTCTTTGCTGTGAAAAACAGATTTTATGTTAAATATTAGAATAAAATTGTTCCCTTTCCTAAGTAAATCAACCCAATGAGTTTTATATATGTAAAAGCTAGGTAAAAATTATCTTATGGGGAAAAAAGATTTAGGACAATACATTACCTAAGAAGCTAAAATACTCTGTGTAACAGGGGGAAGTTGGCTATTTTCTTAGTGGCTGCTAATTCTTCTGTAAGCAGAAAGAAAAAAACCTATGGTCACAGTATAGTGTTCCCCTAAAATTCAGATCATTATTATTTTAAAGAAATATTTATTTCCTTAGTATCAATTTAGGATTCCCTTTACTGATATATATGTATATTTACATATATGCATGTATTTGTATATGTGTATGTGTACACATTTCTTAGTCTGTTCAGGCTGCTATAACAGAACACCATAGGCTAGGTGGTTTATAAGCAACAGAAATTTATTTCTCACAGCTCTGGAGACTAGGTGATCCAAGATCAAGATGCCAGCAGATTTGGTGTCTGGTGAGAGCCTGCTTCCTGACTCAGAGTCAGCCGTCTTCTCACTGTGTCCTTTCATGGAAGAAGGGGCAAGGGAGCTCTCTGGGGTCTCTTCTATAAAGGCACTAATCCCATTCACGAGGACTCCATCCTTGTGACCTAAGCCCCTCCCAGAGGCCCCATTTCCTAACACCATCACATTGGGGATTAGGTTGCAACATATGAATTTTGAGGAGACATAAAAATTCAGCCCATAGCAATATATATGTATTTGTGCCTGTATGTGTGTGTGTACCATAAAATTAGCAAGAAAAAATATAGGCCTGGTGTTCACCTTGAGCTGGAAGAAAGGGAAAAACTGACTTTGGGAAAAATACTGACATTAGATTACTATATTCTGTGAGAAATCTTATGGTTAGACTGTATGCCATCTTGAATGTGTCAGGGGGAACATAAGAAATTTTCCCTTAGATATGGTGGGAGTTTCTATGGCCCATCTTCCTGGATACAGTTAAATTTCAGAAGGAATTGAAAACTTGGAAGTGAGGTAGAAAGAAAATGTTTTCCTGACCGCAAAGGATTAGGGGACTGAATTTGAAGTAGGTGAGATTACTGTAGAGCTGCCCGTCTGGGAGTGGTAAGATGGCCCTTTTGATATGGCAACAGGTCAGGAAAGAAGGGGGGAGCTTGAAGTCTGCCCCAGTGAGGCAAGCTAGGAGCTTAGTCAAAAGACCTCCACTAGGAAAGCCCTGTAATGGGACTCAGTTTTGTTCATATATTTGAGAACAATCATTTTCAGTAGTTAGTTTCAGATTTTTTATTACTAGAATGTCCATCCATTTCCTCAAGCCCCAATAGCGTCTCATTAAAAATTGTAACTACAAGGGCTGCCCAGAGGCGTAGCGGTTAAGTTTGGGGGCTCCACTTTGGCAGCCTGGCGTTTGCTGGTTCAGATCCTGGGCGCAGACCTAGCACTGCTCATCAGGCCATGCTGAGGTGGTGTCCTACACAGAAGAGCTAGAAGGACCTACAACTAGGATATACAACTATGTACTGGGGCTTTGGGGAGAAGAAACGGAGGAAGATTGGCAACAGATGTTAGATGAGGGTCAATCTTCCTCACCAAGAAAAGCACGCTTAAATAAAAAAAAGTTGTAACTACATTCTGCCTTTGTCATGGATGGTTGAGAGCAGCCTTTGTATCCTGTGCTGGTAGTGATGCCGTACAAGGGAAAGCAACAGCAGCCAGAGGGAAGATACTGCGAGCCCTTGCAATGGCTCAAGGGAAGAACAAAGCAGAACTCCAGAAAACCACACTTAGAATGAGTCTGTGGAACGTCCAAACCTACTGGATTCCCCAAAATGTTCATGGTAAGAACATGGGATAACATGGTATAAGACCAACTGCCTACTTTGAGGTGGAAGTATATCTCAAACTATTACAATTTGTACATATAAGAAAAATGTGACCTCAGTCTCGTTAACTCCTGCTAGACTGGAATTACACATACTGTACACTATTTTCCAGTAGTTATTTATCATCACAACCCTTTGAACTAGATATTTAAATCTTGTAGATGAGAAACTGAGGTTTTGAGAAGCTAAGTCCCTCACCCAAATACAATATGGTTCCTTAATATTGACACCAAGTTTTAGATTTAATTATACGACTCAAAACCTTCTGTTTTGTCTTTGATCCCTATGGCTTTCCAAAACATGAAATTGGCTATATTAAAAAGTAATTAAGGGGAGCCGGCCTGGTGGCACAGCGGTTAAGTTCACATGTTCTGCTTCTGCAGCCTGAGGTTCACCAGTTCTGATCCCGGGGGCGGACCTACGCACCACTTGTCAAGCCATGCTGTGGCAGACATCCCACATACAAAGTATAGGAAGATGGGCACAGATGTTAGCTCAGGGCCAGTCTTCCTCAGCAAAAAGAGGAGGATTGGCGGCAGATGTTATCTCAGGGCTAATCTTCCTCAAAAAAAAAAACAAGGAAAGTAATTAAGATCTCTGTTAATAAAAAGATTCAGACAGAGTTTGAATGAGAAGATGTCTGGGGATGTTACAGAAAAGATCGTGTGTATAAATGGGGGTTGGGCCATACAATTCGAACATGCTGTGATTCTCACTCTTTGCCCCTTTCTTAACTATAGGTCACAAGTCTAATTTCTTCAGGTAATTAACAAGGCAGATATCTTTGTACATTATTTTTTGGTTTTTCTATTCCCAAATAAGTTTGATCAACTGAAACAAGGAACTCTGATAATTATTTTAGAACAGAAAGTAGACACTGGACTTTCTGTAGCGTTTTTTAAAGAATACAAATGACACCTGGATGACACTTCACTGTTTCCAAGACAATTGCAACATCAGCAGTTAACATCAGGGTTAAATGTGATGATTTTAATGACTTCAGTGGTGTGCTGGCATGGAGATAAGTACAGTCTCAGAGGTTAGCACAGCACTCTGAGGGAAAAGCCCACTTTCTGCCAAGGTAATGAAAATGTTGAAGGTCTGCCAGGGTTAATTAATTACACAGTGAGGAGACCCTTTTCACCAATGGTCACTTGGAGGTGACCCAAGGACTCGCTTGAGTGAAGCTAGGCTGCCTGCCATACTGGTCACCTCCTGCTATTACTGGGTACAGAGACTCAACAAAAATATTTTGTCTTGACCTGTTGTACTAAAAGCCTCCCTTCTTTCCTTTAAATATATGACTCAGATATAGAAAATGGAGCTCCTAAATGTCCTACATTTGGACCTCAAACTGGACTTTAGCTCTGTTGTTCCGATTCTGTCTTTCACTTAGATCTCAAGCCCTAATGCCTCCGAAAGCTTAATTACAATATTTTGATAAGAATTTTCTCTTCAAATCCAGAATAATATATGTAAATATAAATAATTTTTGAATGACAGACCAATGGACTGCACCCCCCCAAAAAAACCGTTCACAATTGCCTTCCTCTCTTGTCTACCCTCTACACTAAATAACTCAATATCTGCAGATATCCAGAACTCTTCTATAATAATCTCTCAAGAGGTATCCTTTCTTCTCTTACATAAAATAGGAGAGCATTTTTCTAGGAAGGATAATTTCTAAAAACATAAAAATGTCTAAGGGTTTTGTCATTTGAAGATTTACAAATAGATTCTGCACTAACATTTAGATCTTTTCAGAATAATGTGGTCTTCCCAAATTCCAGAAAATTTGTCAAATATACTGCAACAGACAGAGACTTAAAAAATAAGCAGAAATCCATTTTGTTGGTCAACAAGTGTTGCTAGTTTCCCTAACAAATGGATAAATAAATCAAGAAGTGGACTCTACTCCAACGGTTATCTAAGATGACTTGAAAATGATCTGAAGATAATAAAAAAACTGGCAAGCTATTTTAGCTCCATGAGGGGAAAATTTCTTTAAAAATTAAATTGTATCTATCTGAAAAGACTTGCTAACCCTGTACTATGATTTTGCTTTCTTTTGGAATTGCCCAATAGCTAGTTCTGATGGATGGACAGGGCCAAGACTGGGATTAGGCAAGTGAGGCAGTTGTCTTTTTTTTTTTTTTTAAATAAAAAGATTGGCACCTGAGCTAACGTCTGTTGCCAATCTTCTCTTTTTTTCTTCTTCTCCCCAAAGCTCCCCAGTACATAGTTGTATATTCTAGTTCTAGGTCCTTCTGGCTGTGCTATGTGAGATGCCACCTCAACATGGCCTGGCAAGCTGTGCCATGTCCAGGCCCAGGATCTGACCCAGCAAAACCCTGAACCACCGAAGCGGAGCTCGTGAACTTAACCATTTGGCCACGGGGCCGGCCCTGAGGCAGTTGTCTTGACCACAAAATTGAGGAGGGTGCCAAAAGACTCAGTAAATAAGGTAAATAATATTTATTTGTAGTATTTTTTTAGAAATCAAAATGAATGCAAAAATTTATGGTGAATAAAATATAAAAATTTTAAATAGAGACATGATCAGCTAATGGATGTGAGCTAAAAAGCAAAAGAGAGAAAGAAATTATTTGGCATAATTTATAGTGATCCATCAAAAATCTCAAGTATAATTTTAATTTTTCTCAAAAAGTTAAGAGTAGAACTACCATATAACCCAGGAATTCCACTTCTAAGTATATATGCAAAGGAAACTAAATCAGGATCTTGAAGGCATATCGGCTCTCTCATGTTCATTATAGCGTTATTACAGTAGCCATACTCTGTTTCCATTGGCAGATGAATGGATAAAGAAAATGTGAGGAATACATAGATAAATGATAGATGACAGATAGAAAGAAAGAAACAAACAAACAAAGAGTTATACACAATGGAATATTACTCAACCTTTGAAAAGAAGGAAATTCTGCCATTTGCAACAACATGGATGAAGCTGGAGGACATTATGCTGAGTGAAATAAGTCAGACAAAGAAAGATAAATACTATATGACCTCACTTATATGTGGAATTTAAAAAGAAAAAAAAGTCAAGCTCATAGAAACAGAAAATAGAAAAGTGGTTGCCAGGAGTTAAGGGATGGGGAAAATGAAGAGAGGCTGGTCAAAGGATAAAACTTCAGTTATAAGATGAATAAATTCTAGCGATCTAATGTACAGCATGGTGGTTGTAGTTAATGCTGTGCTGTATACTAGAAATTTGCTAAGATAGTAAATCTTAAGCATTCTCATCACACACAAAACAATGGTAACTACGTTAGGTGATAGATGTGTTAATTAACTTGATTGTGGTGATCATTTCACAACGTACACATATATCAAATCATCACGTTGCACACTTTAAATACCTACAATTTTATTTGTCAAATATACCTCAACAAAGCTAAGAAAAAAACCTTGACTATGGAAAAAGAAAATAGGCGAGAAAAGGGAGAAGAAAAGGAAAGGGTAACAACAACTGACAGCAGAATCCCTTCTAGGGAAGAAAATGTCCTCTATTGAAAAAGGCACCATATCAGCCTTTCTGGTTGTAGGAGATGAGCCCTCAGAGCATGACCAGTCTGGGTTGAAAGTGAGAAAAAGAGAACCAAGTACCTCATCAATACAGAGAGGATAATTTTCAAGGTCTCTGGTCAGCCTGAAAAAGAAAAGAAAGAACAAGAAGACAAGAAAGGTGGTGAGCTTTGTCCCTATGAGGAGGGACACGAAATTTTTATCTATGGTTCAACTGTAAGTGATCGCAGCTACTGTGTTCAATGGCGTTAAACCTTCGGCAGTCTGCGGTACGTACATTCTTGAGTCAGAGAAGTAGGGAAAATCCAGGCAAGGCATTCAGTACAGGTAAGGGGTGGTTCTCAGAAGCTAGACTGCTTGGTCTCAGTCCTGGCTATTCAGCTTATTTTGTTAATCTACCTAGCAGAGGGACAGAAATATTAATTTTCCCAAGTTAAAATAACTTGGTATGTAGATATTTATAGATTATGCTGCATTATTTCATTTAATCTGTTTTTATCTGATTTCACTCGGGTCTGAAGTTAAGATAATGACCCTTTCACTTTTTGTTTGTATTTTCTTGCTATGACTTTTAATATCTTTTTAGTTTCAACATTTCTAAATTACTTTTTAAAAATGTGTCTCGTGTAGCAATTGCTAATTGTGTTTTGCTTTGTAATTCAATCAGAATCTTTTCTTTTTGTGGGTTCATTTAGCCCATTCATGTTTATCAATACATTATTTTGGACTTATTTCTTCCATTACATGTCCTGTTATGCTTTAAATTTCATTGCTTTCTTTTTTTGCTATATGGTCTGCTTTATTTATTTTGTTTTGAATATGTTTCTTCAAATAATTTAGACAATTCCTATTTTTGTTCTAATCTTCGGAAAGTTAATTAATATATCTGCCCCCTGCTTCCTCATATGGAAAGCAGAATAGGCAGATGTATAAAATAGAATATATATACATATGTGTATACATAATATATTTTACATGCCATTGAATGTGGCCTATCAAACTGATAAAGAAATTAAAGAAAAATTAATAAAAGATGCTAAGACAATTATTTGCATTAGTAGAGAAAAAGTCAAATCAATTTAGATCACTTTAACAACATGTGTCAGGTATCTTTAAAGTGTTTATAACTTTTTTTAGTTCAATGCTTCTACTTCTAGTGGAAAACAAACAAATGTGAAGCTTTATGTAATGCTTGCTTTTACAATATTTAGTGTTGACATACAGAGACTTAGTATGTTATAGAAGAGTTAAGCTTTGCATAGCAAAGTCTTCTCAGTAATAGGATTTTTTTATCCTTTTTTATTCATTGATATAGCCCCAGACTCTAGAAGAGTACCAGGGCCATTATAGGCACACAATAAATATTTGTAGAATGAATAAATAAAGTTTATATTTTATTTGTGATTTCCAAAAGTATAATTGCTTTCATTTGATAATTTCTTTCCAATTCTCATAATTTTATTCTTTTTCATTATTCTAATCTCTACAACAATGCTAAACAATAAAGACAATAAGAAAAAGGTTAATAATAAAGGTAATAATAGAAAACTTTGTTTTATCTTGCATTCATAGTAATTCCTCTATTAATTTACTGTCAAACACGATGTTTTAATATCCCTTTTTTGAAGACTCAAAAATACACGTCACCATATTAAAGATTGTAGTAACTCAAGAAGAATAAAAATCTGTTTATCTTTGTCAGTACTAATTAAAATGCCTAATACTGTACCCTAATGAAAGCTTTTCGGAAGGAAAGATAAAATATTTTGGTACATGAGAGTACTTGGGAACAGCTTGTAAAATAAAACCAATCCTCAACTTTCTTCGAGTTTCAGCTTATAAAAATATTTTAGATAAAAATACAGAAATTTATTTTTTATTTTCCTAATTATGCAGAAGCACCACAATGGTTTCCACCTAATTTATTTTTTTATGCAGATAAGTTCACTCTGAGCTCCACATATGTAGTCTATTGCTTAGTGAAAAATACTCACGTCCAAACATCCACGTTTTTAAAATTTTTTTTTAACTTTCAAAGGTAAAAATCTATTTAAATCACAGTATGATAAATGATAAATAATAATTGCAGAACATATAAAGGAGTGTGAAGAAGAAAATTAACATTACTCAGAATCCCACTGTTCAGAGATAATAAGGCTAATATAAATCTGTTTATCCATCTATCTTCTTATCTAAATACATTTAGGATGCTACTGTGTTTGTACATCTTGCTTACTTCTTCCAACATTATCATGTGGATTTTCTCATGTAATTATATATTCTTCAAAAACATGAATTTTGTGGCTGTGACAATCCACTATAAAGACATAAAATTTTTTAACCTACTATCGATATTTAGGCTATTTCTAGTTATTAATTTAATTGTTTAAATAACACATGAAGAAAAACTTGTGTGTAAATCTTTGTGTAAGAATCATTTATTATTCCTCCCACAGGGGAAAAACATAAGAGAAAAACTATGAGATTGAAGGATATGATCCTACAAAGTCATGGGATTTCTTTTTTTGTTCCGTTTGCATTAAAATGAAGTGATCTGAGAACCCATCTCTTTTAGTATTTGCAAATTGTAAAAATAAACCGACTGTCATCCTTATTATCAAAAGTCACCAGAAAGAATTTCTGACTAGTCGTGATACTGGAGAAAGGCTAGCTGTGGCCAATTCATTTCCAAGAGAGTCATGGTCCAAACACTAATTAATGCGAAAGGACTGTGAGGAGCACAATACAAATTGTCCTCCTAATATAACAGATAGCAGGCATGTTTGGAAAAGAGATTGCAGTGTAGGGAGAGTGCGTTAATATTGCCATTTGCTGAATTACACGCTGCCTATGCTTTCAATCTTGCAATTCCTCTACCATTGGATTTTTATGTCCCTTAAGAAATGATATAATGTCAAGGACAATGTGTGGAAATCAGAAGAGGAAGAGGTGTGGAATATGTCTCTATTACTTGAAGAAAATTATCGGTGAGATGAGACAGACTCAGTTCCTGGGGACTTTCCAAATTTATTGTTTACCAATTGATTCATCTTAGAAATTGAGCTATAAAACATCAAGACAGAGGATAGTCTTGCTTACCAAATCTGTTCCCCTGCAGGGTAGCATCATGCGCTTCCAAAACTTTATAGGCCTCCTCTAAATGACTCAAGGGATGGGAATTTCACCACCTCTCATGGGAGACTCTTTTATGGCCTCTTAAGTCTCACCCATTATGGAAGTCTTCCTGATGAAACTATTTTTTTTCTTTTCTTCAGTTCATTCATTACCCCTAGATAATCCCCTAAAGACCACCTCCACAATCCCTCTCCTTCTTTGGAGCTTATACTTTCAATTATCTACAAATGGCTATCAGCCCCCATCCTACACACAGGCACATACACTCCTTAGCTCTTCAGCCAACCTACACACATGTAATTCTTTTAATCTTTCCTCATACATCAAAACCTCCAGCTGCTTAATCATTTTAGCTCCTCTAATAAGCAGTGAATTTGAAGGGGGATTATGGTTTCCTTCTCAAGCTTTTCTCATGTCAGCTGTATCCCTTCTCCTCAACCACATGCCGGATTCCTGGATGCCAATAGCCATTCATCAACAGAAATGAGGTTTTTCTGGAATGCTCTGTCCTACAGTACAAAAAAAAATCCCTCCTATCTATAATTCATTTCTAGGGTGAATCAATATTTATACAAACTAATAAAGGGGAAAAATCTGAGAGAAATCTAGAACTACCCAAGTTTCCAAACCGCTGAGAAATTTTTAAACTATAAGTAAAAATTTCAAAATAATATGTTTCATTTAAACATGGATTGTGGACTAATAAAGGAAATTCAATCACCTTTAGGTAAAGGAAGTGTTGAAGGATTGACTACTCACTTCTTTATTGATGAAAAATTAGCTTAGATGAGTGCTCCAAATGAAAAGAGACCTTCTCTTGTTCTGTAATGGCTGTCTGAATAACTTGTAGTTTTCGTGGTCCCTCAAGGGACTCATACACAATCCTTGACTGTAATAGGGACCATTAGGGGAGCCACACTCTCATTATAAAACCTCAGGCCCTCCCTCTCCACTATTTTCTCCCAGCCACACTAAGACCCAGCCCTCTGCTGCCTATGAACATAGCATGCACCCTCAGGACTCCAAGACTCCATCTGTTGTTCCTCTGCCTCAAAGACCTCTCCATCACCCATCTTCCTCCAAAGACCTCATCCATCCATCAAGATCTAACTTCAGTTCCATTTCCTCCAAGGAACTCGCCCTTTCCTCTAGACTTCATAATGTTTAATGTCTATACCATTAAAATATACTGTCTTGCGTTACTCATTCCTCCAATTGCTTCATGTTTGAGAGCTTTCCCTCACCATTGATTTGCAAACCTCCATTTTTTTGGAACACCGCTCTTTTTTGCCTCAGTCTCTATTACTGAAGAATGCTTAAAAATTAGCAAAGCCAATGGGTATGTATTCCACGTGGACTAACTAAATTTTCCTTTCATGTTTGCTGGAACTGGGTCTATACGTCTTATCCCCTGCAAAACTCTGTCCTTTTCTCTTTCTGCTACTACTGGTCCATACTTTTTCCACTTCCCAGGAACTTCTCCTCTGCCTCTATGATGCATTCCTCTGTTCTTTCTCCTCCAAGAAATAAAAATATGAGAACAGCTGTCCAAATTGTTGTAAAACGTACTAGTCAGAGATAGACATCATTAGTCATTGTACAACATGTAAAAAAAGTCACGACAAATCTCTTTCATCTGCAAAGTACTGTTCATCATCATTTACTGGAAAATTTTATGTGTGTTATCTTCACTTTTCATCTTTAACTATTGAACAGTTAAAGTACCCTTCTTTAAATTTCCCACAGATTAGAGAATCACAGGTACATGGTCTCCAAGAAAAAGTATAATCCTCCTTTCAAATCTGTTTTCCTTTGCTTATTGTCACACAATTTCTAGAAGTTTGTATTTCCTACAGCAGATTCAGCCTCCTGATTAAGGATGGCACTAGGTATCCTCAGAGACATGTTAAACTCTCTTAGGATATCACCAAGCTGAGGCTGCCTCCAAAAATTCCTGCATGCGCAAAAAGAAGACAAGACTCCATATTCATTCAAGCAAATATCACAACAGCAGTTATGGGCCCCCAAACATCCTTCTGGACCTGATGACTTTCTACTTAAATGAAAGTATAAGCTTATGGAGGAGCATAAAGGATCCTTGCTTTTGGAATGTTCTCAGTATCACTATAAAGAAAAGCACCATAGATATGAACTGACTTCCAAGCCTGTGTGGCAGGTTTGCGTGTACTTAAACAAACATAGGCCCTCCAGGCAGGCTTTTGCCTACCCTGTTCCCATTCTTATTCACTTCTGATGGTCTGGAACCTTTTCTCTGTTAAATCTAATTTGCCAATACAAGTGTGTTATAGCAAAACGACCCAGATTTGGAATTAGATTGACTCAGTTGAAATCCTTCTTCCATCATGTACCCTATTTTCAACAAGTAGCTTAATTTCTCTAAGTCTCTTTTTCTTTCCTTGTATAATGAGGTACTACTGACATCAATAATATAGTGGTTAAGAGCAAAGGCTCTAGAATCAGACACTGAGTTTGTCTCTCACCATGGGCACTTTATAGCTGTGGACCCTTGGGCAAACCATAACCTCTTCAACCCTCAATTTGTCTGTAAAATGGGCTAATAATAGTTAAGCTTGTATGAGAAATGAGATAGTATCTATAAAATGATTTGTAAGGGCACCTGATAAATAGGTTATGTGCTAAGTACTATGTTCAATAAATATACGTTTCATTTCTTTCTCAAGTATCAGGCACAGGAGTAGAGATTAATAAAGCAAAATAATTAAAATAATATACCTATTTCTAAGGATCAGTGGAGTTCCAAATGCATAATTTTTACTGTTATATCTTCCATAAGTGCATTGCTTAAGGCATAGTGGTTTGATCATAAGAGCAAATATACGTAGAAACATTGCTTTAGAAAAAAGCTGTTCACGAAGTATCTGTTTATTAAGAATATGCATAATTTTCCTTATTAAAATGCTATTAAGAATTTTCAGGGGGCATATACTTAACACTGAATAAAGTATTAAGTCTTCTTATGAAGTATTATTTTGATTCTAGATTTTTAAGTGTATTTCAAAAGGAAATATAAGGTAATTTTCTCATACTGCTTTTGAATAGTCAATCTAGAAAACTTTTAAAAATAAATTTGAATATTGTAGTCACATACTAAAATATATATTACAGCTGGAATACAAGACAGAACTGCTACTGCAGAATAATAAAATCATTTCACTCATAAAATCAGCAAGCCAAATCATAAATATAATGATTGCTGCTTTTCTTTTTTTTTTTAAGATTGGCACCTGGGCTAACAACTGTTGCCAATCTTTTTTTTTTTTTTTCCTGCTTTATCTCCCCAAACTCCCCCTGTACACAGTTGTATATCTTAGTTGCATGTCCTTCTAGTTGTGGGATGTGGGACGCCGCCTCAACGTGGCCTGACGAGCGGTGCCATGTCCACGCCCAGGATCAGAACCCTGGGCCGCCGCAGTGGAGCGTGCCAACTTAACCACTCGGCCACGGAGCCAGCCCCGCTGCTTTTCTTTTACTAGCATAAAACTCTATGTTTGAGAGAAAACTTTGACCATACTTCGCTTTTGCCAAATCCTCACTTTACTCCCTTGGCCCTACAAGAGGGAGAACAGCAGACACGAGAAGTGTGTGTTGAAAGGCACACTAGAGGGAAATGTGCCTGGACTTTTTTTGTGTATATAGAGCAACTGGTGAACAATGGTACCAATTTATATGCTGCTTACTATATTTTAAATATACATGTTAAAAAACCAAAATGATGAAAGTGCATTTAATCAAAAAGATAAAGAGGAAACTTCATTCCTCACTCATTCAAACAAACAGCACCGCAATTCCTTTCAAAAATGTCTGACTTAGAAATACACACTAAACTTAACAAATCTTTATAAATAAGAGTGCCTCTATTCACTTTAAGTAGAGAGATGTACACTGGGATCATCTTAAGTATGGATTCTCATGTCACTGAAAAAGTACATCTAATTTTTTTTGACCCATTTTCAAGGAGTCATCTTCAATTTGAATATATTTGGATTCTCAGGATCCACATGGGTTTGGCCAGAACAGCCCATTTTGTTTCTCTGCCTTCACCACACCGTTCTATAACTTAGAACCCAAATGGGCATTACTATACTCAGAGTTTAATCCTTTTATTTCATGGAGACACTGACTCACTTCCTTAGTGTAAGTCATTATTCCACAACTTTCAGTAAAACAGGATTTCAAAAATAAACACAGGAAAAGGTAGAGATTACAGACATAAAGATTAGTCTTTAAACTGAACTGACTCCCTCATCTGACTCAATGTGAAAACTCCAAATAAATTTGAGCTCAGAGTTTCTTACATGAGCACCCTGGGACCTTTAGGATTAGTTAATTATAAAATATAAGAAGATATTTTAAGCACATTGAATATATATAAATATTTATGATGGTGTCTTCACAAATTCTTTTTAAGTGCAGAGGAAATAAATGCTAAAACAAACAAAAAACCAAATATTTTGGTGCAGAATTAACTGCATTTTCTTCCTTAGAAATGTGTTTTGGATCTGTAGGAAAAGATTAAGATAAGAATGATCATGTAATCATCATTTTAATTTTCATATAAAAACACTCATTAACTTCAAATCACTAGAATAAATCATTATTTTATTTTAGTTGTTCATTTTTCATATTACACTAAAATCAGAAAAAAAATTCATTCAGTTGGTCAGTCAGCCAGTCAGTGAGAAGTGGAAAATGAGTAAGATATTGGCCATGGTGTTACTATAAACATGCTCTTAACAGAAAAGTTTTGTGTTTACACAGTAGATTAAGAACGAAACTGTGGCAGTAGTATTTCAGATTTTCTCCCCTCCTGATATATTGCCATGGCTGTACAGCAGCACTATACAATAGGACTTTCTGCAATGGTGGAAATCTTCTCTATCTGCATTATCCAAACAATAACTTCTAGCCACACACGGCTATTGAGCACTTGGAATGTGTCTAGTGCAACTAAAGAATTGAATTTCAATTTTATTTCATTTTAATGCCTCGGATGATGATAGCAGATAAAGCCTATAATGAAGGCAAGAATCCTCCATTTTCAGTGATCCAACCCTTTTCAAAATTCTTAATTCATACACTAAAATTATCATTATTATTAATAATTGTGAAATATATTACAAGTAATTTACCTGCCATATATTTGCAGAATTCCTTCAAAATAGATGTCTACACTCGTAGGAGTATCATTTCTTCAAAGGAAAATGAATGAAAAATTCTTCACTTGCTGTAACTATAAACGGAATCAATTTATAGTCTCATGTTATCTTTTCCTCATTTTCAAACTCCACCACAATCCAAGGATTAAAAGTGCAGTAAGTTCTTCCAGGAAAAGATAAAATCTAGGCAGCTGGAAGGAACTATCTCTCTTGCTGTGATCACAGTTTACTTTTGACTGTCTTTTGAACTGGAACCCAAGGTTTATTTCACCTTAACATAATTTCTCAGTCATCGAACAACACTGAATGGTCCCTTGATGAATGAACATAACTTGTGCATTAGTAGGGGTTTCCCCCTCCCCTGAGATTTCTGTAACTTCATGTGTCATCGAAGCTACTTGGGTAATGTTAAACCAAAAGTTCCACATAGCTCCTAGTTAGGGTTCTGCAAAGACATCTTCTTATTACTGAAGCAGGTCATAATGGGAGAACTTGGTAGGTTTCATAGTTTGTTTAAGATAAGAATAAAATCTTAATATGAAAATTAACCTGGTGAAAGTGGAACTTTCTTTTCTTCTGTTTTTTCAACCTCAAATGAGGATGGCTGTTATTATCTACTGACCTCTAAAAAAGTTGAAAACTACTCATCAACCGTTCTCATCTGTGTGGAGCAGAACTGCTATTCACCTGTCAGTCAGTGAGGGAAGAGGAAACAGAGAACATTCACGTTATGCTTCATTCACTTTGGCATTTGTAGATTTGTTTGGGGTTTTTTGGTGGGAGTGGAGTATTTTTTTCTGTTTTGCCAGATGCACATACCAGCTTCACAGTTGCAGAAACACTAATAATATCTAGATGGTGTCAATTACAGTCTACAAATTCACAGTTGACAAGCAGTATAACATTCTGAATGTTTTCCATTTCATAATTCTGCACAATTTATATTCTGCTTCCCCACTCTATCTGGGTGGCATAAACCAAATTTCAGTCAATCATTTTCCAGAGTTGAGAACTGGTGAGTTCACAGTGCCAAGGCCTGGGAAGGGGGCACCATTTGCTCTTTGATGTCAATTGTCCACAGAGGCATGTTCCATAGTGGTCATTGTCCTAGTTTGGCCTCATTCATCAGTACACTCAGGCACTGAGGTGCCCCGGCCACATGGCCTCTCAGCCCCTGGGGTCCCTTCACCACTTGCTGCCATGTTGCTTGGCCTGCCCCTTGGGAATCTCTGTGAGGCTATTTATAGATCTGTATGTCTCTACCAAACCCGCTCAGCAGCCTGCCCTTCTCTGGGGTCCTGCCACCTCCAGGAACTCTACGAGTCCCCTTTCCTCTCAAAGCCCAGAAAGCTATCTGGAGTTTTTATAAAGCCCTATGGATTTAACTATATCTGGGGCACAGGGCTCCTTTCCCCAGGACCCACCAAGGTCTCTTCTCACAACACTCCCTTCCTTCTCTCCTCCCACACTCCAGCACAGAGAAGTGTTTTTGATTTGGGAGCAAAATCCCTCATATCTCAAATTTAAACTTTTGACTACACTTCAAACCTTCTCTCTTCTCTTATGGCTCAGGCTTTTCAAAACTAAAGTCTGAAAGATTTTTTCTCTGTCACATCCCTGAGACCATGAATACTAATGATCTAGTTATGTATATTTGGGTTTGAGGGAGTACCAAATGGGAATGGGTAAAGATGGAAATAATCTTCTGAACTACTAGGAGACAGAAAAAACAATTGGTTAATAAAAATAATTCTACTACAGATATTTCCATTTGTGGAGGGTTGGAATGACAACAATTGATAATATTCTACTTAGACAAATAGAACTGGGGAGGCCAAGTACAAATGGTGGCAATGGTGAGTAATTTCCCCAACAAGCTTCCATCTCAGATCCTGAGCATCTTCCAAGGTACCCATTTTCCTGGATTGTGAGATAATACAACAAGGCATTATATCTGAAAATTCTTCCACAGTAACAAGTAATTTTCTCAGTAGATCCATGGCGGAGATGCTGCAGAAGAAACTCCTATGCCAACTGGGAAGTGAGCTAAATGAAAACTATGTTCAGATTTTAAGAGGTGGTCCTGCTTTCTATAATACAAAGGAACACTAGTGAACAGTCCTTGACAGTTTCAAAACATTCACCTATTCTAAAATTTGGCTTTTTAAAAATGGGCTATTTTTCTGCCATGCCTTGGGGTAAAGCCTGGGAGGATGTGTAGTATTCAAATTGTGCCCCTCATCCCCATGTCTCTTCTGTCCGCAGCTCCCGCTGTGGCCTTTACCTTTCAGTGGTGTGGGGGGAAAACATCTACATTCTTGTTCCATGAGTCTTCTTCCCTCAAAATCTATTGTCAACTTCTTCTCCAGGAATTCTTTTATTCATTTAGACAACACTTTTATTGCTCTCGCACAATGCCTGGCACTAATAATACTAACAAATGAAAATGACAGTCATTCTCATTCTCAGGAAGAATCTACAATTCAATGCTGGAAACCTTCTCTATTTATCTCCTCTCTCTTTCCTTTTCAGTAACCCTGCAGACAGGATGTTCATATATTTCTTGTAAATATCTTATAAAATTCTTCATAATTCTGTATCAAGAGCACCTCTGAGATGGAATATGTTTCCTGCTTCCTCCGTCTCTCCAATACAGTGTCCATATCAATAAATGTTATTACTAATTGCATTATCCATACTTTGATTGGATGATAGATACATAGTGTTGCTAGAAAAATGCAGTTTCAAAATCCAACATGATGGGGCCAGCCCCGTGGTATAGTGGTTGAGTTCACACAATCTGCTTTGGCAGCCTGGGGTTTGTGGGTTCGGATCCTGGGCGTGGACCTTCACACCACTCATCAAGCCATGCTGTGGTGGTGTCCCACATACAAAATAGAGGAAGATTGGCATGGATGTTAGCTCAGGGCCAATATTCTTCACCAAAAAAAAAAAAAATCCTAAAGGGAACACTCCCCTTGCAAAAAAACAAAAACAAAACAAAAAAAATCCAGCATGAAATACTGAATAGTTAGTATTCCTATCAAAAAAAGAAATTAAAAAAGCCATCATGCAAGAAAAAATAGAAACATTGTAATTATGTTTATAAATGCTGTCCTCTATGATAGCTTAATTAGAAAAAAGCTTTTAAGGAAAAAAGTTAAACTTCCATCATTGTTATTCAATATGATTTTACTAAGTATTTTCTCTGCTCCATGCTTGTCATGAAACATATTTATCATGTTCAGATTTAAATCCCAGATTATCATCATAAACATAATGCAGGTTATTTTACAAGAACATTAGTTAGTGCACATTAATATAAATGGGATATTTACATAACTATAGGATATTCATACTATTACTTTAAATGTGAAACAAATTACTCTTCTTAACACATGTACAGAAACACTAGTGTTTGTTCTTATTTCATTTTCTTAGCTAAGTAGGCCATCAAAATTATTTTTACACACATTTTATAGCAAAAATCTGACCCCAAAAATATGTCATAATTCATCTAGCAACTCTTTCATAACTCATTCCTATATCATGAGAAGTGAGAGAAGTATAGAAACAAGATTAAACATGTATGGAAACAAGAATTTGTATTTCTTATTCCTATTTCAGAAACATACCCATATTTCTAAAATATTTTTAGCAAACTACTCACATTTTGATGCACGACAATTTAATTTCTACTTTGGCTTGCAGTTTTGCTCGGCTGATCTTTGGGAAAATGCAAATTGTGGTTTATTCACTTTGGAAATTATTCCAGAGTGAAGAGTGGCCTCCAAGACGAAGCTTGTTTTAGCCGCACATAATATTTTCCCCAGAAGTACCTATAAAGTCTACTAAAATAAGAAAGTGCTCATTATTTTTGATAAACAGTAAAGACTGGAAATTCATATTTCATTTTAGTACCAGAAGTGTGGAGTTGAGATACAGTAGCGTTCTTTTTCTGTGCAGTATAATGGCCTATTATTTTACGAATTACTATTTACTTTGTGTCTGTAGCTTAACTTTGAGTAAATTCTACCTTTCTTCTCTTGCTAGCTAAGTGGAGGAAAAAAATTACCTCAAACCCTACAAAGTGTCAAAGCTGCCTTAAAATATTGGTATTTAAAGGAGGTATAATACCAATAAGTCTGAGGCGATTAAGAGTTCTGAGTGAGGATATACAGAACTGTGTTATGTAGTTTTTGACAGAAATCTTAAATTAGTATGGCAACGTGGATGGCGTAACTTTCTCGCAGACTAGAAAAAAAAGTGCTGTCAAAAGCTTAACTTGTGGTGATGGCACTTAGTAAGGATTGGTCTAATAAAGAGGCAAAGAGTATATGAGTTTCCCAATTCTGATTTTTTTTTTTCTGTCTGAACTTTGAAGTTTTTAAAGCTTTGTTCTCTTCCTCTCTGCCAGGCCAATAAAAAGAATTATTATTACTACCACATTTGTGTCTCTTGGATTTTATTTTTGGCTAATGCAAGTACTTTTACAACATGATCTTGGTTGAAGGAGCAATTAGAATTAAGGAGCCTTATCCAACAATTACAGCACTTACTGCAATTATAATGGTAACTGAGGACGTTGACGACTTACCGAGTTACCCCAACGCTACATTTTTATTTTGCTTTTAAAGTTATCAAGAGCCTGATGCTGGAGGTTCGTAATGACTTTGTGGTAGCCAGATTTGAAGGCTGAAGCCCTGTCTGCCACACTGTTAGCCATCAAAGGAGGCCTGTCCCACCAAGCTCTCTATTTTCACAACAGGATATCTGGTTTCTTTTATGAGGATACAGCTCTGTTAATTTGGGTTAGTGGTTTGTTGGAGGTAAGCAGGCTCTTCACAGCACAAACACCAAAATCCCCTTCAAGCAGTTTCTTGTTAATAGCTGGGGTCTGATTGGCAGATTTGCATTGTAAAGTGTGATTTGGTTGGATAAATATGTTTAGTCTAGTAAGCACTTTAGTGATTGAGTGTCTGTTAATGGATAAAGGTGGATTATGGTGAAACCTCTACAGGCTGTCACTGGGCACTTAGCATTGTGAGATGTCAAGGGGAATGGAAAACAAACTGGCACTACAGAACAGCTGAAGGGCTATAAAATGTTTAAAATATTCAGTGCTAATGTTGGGCCTTTAAGTTTCAAATATGAATTTCAATAGAGGAGAGAGAACAGCAAATTAGGTGGCAGGGCTTTTCTAACTCCAGCAGCGACAAAATAGGGATGTCCCATACACACTCTTAAAAGCTGGCATCTTTCATTGGATTTAAAGGTCAGAGAACTGACATATAGGAAGTTCAAGGTAGTTAACTGATATCCAAGAATGAATGCATCTCCTGCTGCCATCTCTGCGTTCGGATCTACTTCAGACAGAACAGGAATCAAAGAAAAAAACACGACTTGGGTTATTGCTGAAGAATGTTGACATGTCTGTTCACAGGTACATATGTACACACATAGTAGTTTACACTTTTCTGAAAATAGAGCACTGTTAGAAGAATTACAGATACTAATTTCCTACCTCCTCCCATCTCCAAGCATCTGGAAATGAAGACTTTTCCATTTCTTCCTTTTGAAAAAGAGTACTGGGATTCTTCATGAAAGTCACCAGAAAATGTCACTTTTTTTTTCTTCTCAGGTGAACATGCAGAGGTATTTTTACGAGGTGAAAATATCAGCTTACTTCAAGGATCTAAATGGTATTTCAACATCCCAGGCTCTGGGAGAGAGATGCTGAAACGTGTGCTCCCAGCCAGTCATGAAATGCTTAAGACTTCAGGAACTAGTATATTTTTGCAGAATGGCTGTTCTACTAAAGTTAAACATATTTCAGCCATCTTTCCTCAAGATTCTTCTGGACACTGCTTAGGGTCCACCAATTTTTATAAACATTAGGTCTTAGGCATTTATTTTCAGAACACCACCACTCAAGGTTTTGCAATTCTGATTGTTCATCCGTTACTCTTGAGCCGCTGTTTTCCCTTGGTTGAGTGGCACCAGGAGAAGCATAAACCAGGAATAACCTTCTGGAAACCTGAGTTAAAATGAAGCTGAGCCTTCAGTTTTCCGGATATTAGAGGTAAATATTATTCTAACACAGCTATTATAAAGACCAGTTAAAAGTCTAGAGTCTAGAATGGTGTTAGCCACTAACTTATTACATGATCTTGGACAGATCACAGCCTTCGTGGGTCCTAGTTTCCAATATGTATGGTGCTGATGGTGATTAATATGGCAATCTGATATCAATTCATTGTTATGAATCAAATTGGATAGTTACACATATAGGCCCCAAACACAGGTTTTTTAGGAAGTATAATTTTCTTTATTATTGTACCACAAAACATAATTTCTACTTTGAGCTCCTGTCCCACTGGATGGAAGAAAATATATGGTTACATATAACCTTAAAATATAGTTATTATTATAAAGCTGTAATATATATAGGATATATAAATATAACTATATGTATATATAATTATTTTAGGGTCTCTCCCTGTCATCCAATAGCTAGAATTGTGTCTGAGCTCCAGGGGCCTCCAGAATACCAGAGGGTGTGTCCTCTATGGGAGAGGGGCACAGAGTGTCTGGAGCTCATCTGACCAAGCTGATACCTGCAGAGGCACATCATTTTCCTCTTGCTTCTAGTTCCTGGTTCACACAGGTCACAACTCACCCTCCAAATATCACCAGAGATCTGTCTCAGGGATGTCTGTGCTTCTCTTATGTATGCAAGGAACATGAGGCTCTTCTCACATCTCACTGGGGCATGTAGAAATGTGCATCTGACTCCTCTGTCTGGACACCTTGATGCAGCCATGCCTGTTCTCCTGCTCCTCGGCCATATTGATCAGAGAATTTATCTTGCTACCATCAGTTAGGCAAAGCACAGTTCCCCTCTGCTTTCAGAGTCTTTAAACCCACACTAGATTTTTATCCCCTGGCCACACACAACTGAGTCCTGGTGGAGCCCTTTAAAACCTCAGCTTTCTTGCTTACATTCCAATTCTTTCTCTCCAATAGAATTTTTATTTGGTCAGGAAGTGATAAAATTAGGTTTGACTAATCATATGTTTTATAAAGAAACACAGGTTTACAAAGCTGAATATGTTATTCAATGACAAATCAAAACTGATGCTCACATTAGCTATAGTTTGCACATGATTCTACAAATATAGTGACTTTAACATAAGATGTTAACACTGATATTAGCATCATAAAGTTGACACCAGGGATGGGGGTGTCCACAAATTCTCCAGTCTTGCTCTTCCTTGCATCACCCTGGACCAGCTAAGTGCTGACACCTGCTCTTATTTCCTTAGGTTACCACCAGGAGCTCAAAGCCTAACAAATCAGCTTTGAATGGTATTTTGTCTACCTTTAATCTTGAACCCAGAGTCAAAGAAGAAGATTCAGAACAGGGACTATGCAGAGAATAAGTGTGTAATAGAGTAAAATAGTAAGTGCCCATGTGGAAAAGAGCAGAGGTTCTAGTGTTGAACAGACCCAAGTTAGAATCTTGGCTTTACAGTTTAATAGCTATATTCATTTTCCATCACTGCATAACAAATTACACAAACGTAGCAGCCTGAAATAGTCGCTTATTAGCTCACAGATCTGTAGGTCAGAAGTCTGAGCATGGTATGACTGGGTCCTCTGCTCAGGGTCTCACAAGGCTGGAGTCAAGGCATCAGCCAGTGCTGGGTCCTCATCTAGAGCTCAGAGTCCTCGTCCAGGCTCATTCAGTCATTGGCAGTATTCTGTTCCTTGTGGCTAGTTTGACTGAAGTTCTTGTTTTCTTGACAGCTGTTGACTGGAAATGCTCTCAGCACCTAGAGGCCATCACCAAGTCCTTGCTATGTGGCTGCCTCCTTTAAGGCCCTCCCTCAGTTCCATCCCCTTCCTTCTAACCCCTTCTGAAAGCTCATCTGACTCGTCAGGTCCACACATCATAACATCCTTTCTGATTTATTTGAAGTTAGTTGATTAGGGACCCTAATGTCTCTGCAAAATCCCTCTTGCCACACAACTTATCATCATTGTGGAAGTGACAGCCCATCACAATCACAACTCCTGCTCACACAGAAAGGGAGGGCATTATGCAGAGTAAGCATCTCAGAAAGGGAAACTTGGGGGTCATCTTAGCATCTGCCTACTACAAAATTGTGTGGACTTGGGCAAGATTTTTAATGTCTCTCTGCTTGTTTCCTCATCTATAGAATGGGGATGATAACACTCACATCAGAAGATTATTGGTGTACTAAATGTATATTGCCCAGTTCAGTGTCTTTGGGTCAAATCAGCACAATGAGAATTTGCTGTTATTGCTACTGTTAACTTATGGTAAAAGTTAACGTGACCTGAAAATAAAAGTTGTCTTAACAACACAAATACTAAAGGGCCCCCATTGCAGGGTCCCTCAGATGACAATATGGACTAAGTGAAAACAACTCAGCTGTTTTCATGACTTTTTAGGGGAGTGAAGATGGAAGGCTAGTCAGTCTGGTGTTTTGATCTGACCATTCTAAAAGTTCAAGAGTACTTCGAAGCTGGGACCCTGGGCTCTAAACCTACTTTTATACCACTTTCCACTTGAAATAGTAGAAGCTTTGGGGATTCCTTTCTGAGGAGCTGCTTCCACCATGATTCTCTGAGCTTTATAAACACCAAGGGTAATTACTGTGACTCCCTCTTTCTCAAGAGATTCTCCAAGACTTTCTTGCACCTTCAGGGGAACAGAATGCAGAAAGTAAATAGTTTTCAGGGTGTAGTGAAAAAAAAACACAAACTAGATAGGCCTCTGCACTAGATATCAATTTGGACCCAAGTACAATGAGGAAAGTTGGTTTCAGAGAATGAATTACATGATCCAAGGGCATCCATTTACCCCATCAGAGAACTGATCAGAGAATGTGGTTATGAATTCCAGCCCCCTCACACGCCCTAATGAAAGGTAAAAATACAAGACGTATAAATGTGTATGTATACCCATATCTAACTTGAGTGGTTAGAAACGAAGGAATAAAGTGACAGTTCCTATATCTTTATATATATATTCTATAATCTAGTCCTGTTATTATAGAGTTTGTTTGACTGGCCCTAAGTAACGAAAGGAGAGGACCTGCTTTACCATATAAAGGTAAGAAAACCAACAAGTACAGTATTTTTAAAAAATTAAGCACCCTTAAAAATACCTGAACTCAGAAAACTGAATATAGGAACTGCAAAGCAAAAATAATGCATTTCATTCTGATATTCTCAAGAAGGAAGAAAAGTAACCACTTTAACATCTCTGCAAATGAGGATTCTTCCTCAAGTCAAAGGGGCTATCACATCAATTCGTCTTAACCGGAAGATTTCCACAATGAACACAGTGGAAAAGAAAACTAATAAAGTACAAAATCAGAAGCAAATAAAGGTATCTATTTGAGGTTATATTTTTTAACTCTTATTTTTGTAAATTCTAATCACATAGAATATAAAACCAGAAGATTTTAAAAAATATTTTCCTTCATTATTACATAAAGCATGAAATTTTAAAAAGTTAGTAGTCTTAAATTTAACTTTTTTATTTATATCATATAAACTTATATAAAAAATAATTGGCATGAAACTACTAACATCTGTGGCTGCAATGTGGCCCTGGTCAGTTTATAATAAATCTCCAAATATCAATTCATAAATCCACAAAATGAAGACACTAGGAATTTGATAGGGCCAATGTCAAATTATGTGAGAACTTATACTGTGAGATCTGCGCCTGTAAGGTCAGCATACAATTAAGCTCTTACTCAAACTACTAAAAAGCAAATGCTTGTGAGCCAGCCGTGAAGGCCTGGTGGTTAAAGTTTGACACTCTCATCACTTCAGTGGCCCGGGTTTATTTCTGGATCTCAGAACCACGTCACCTGTCTGTCAATGGCCATAGTGTGGTGGTGGCTCACATAGAAGAATTAGAAGGACTTACAACTAGAATAAACAACCATAACAACCATGCACTGGGACTTTGGGGAGGGAGAAAAGTACAAATCAAAAACGAAAAAACAAATGCTTATAACATCCATACCACATTTTCAGATAGTCCTTAATACAAACTAAAAGGGTCTTGTCTTTAAATAACCTTAAAAATGACAAGACAATTTGAGACCATACTTTGCAAATCTAGCACAAGAAGCATAGTTGATGATGGCTTTGAAAAAGATATAGTGCTTTGGGTGCAGAATTAGAACTTTAATCATTATCTATCAACATTTATTATTATGCTTCTCAAAAGTTATAAAAATAAGCAATCTTGTGATGTAACACAAATATATGGTGCTCCACTGTTTAAAATTAGAAAGTTATATGACATTATGTGTAGCTTAGTTATATATCAAAGATAGCCCCTAAGGTTGCTATAACACTGTCCTGCTTTAAAAATAAACGTAATTGAGCCTCATTTAGAAAAAATTTGACAGGCTCATATATAAATGATGGAGTGTGGGAATAAATTACTTTAAATTCATGATGAAAAATAAGTTCCACATCTTTCACTTAGTAAGCTTCCAACTGTCTTGACTCAAGTAGTTGCAGATTTTAAATTCAATCAGTATTTCTTCATTAAAGAAATAAAGATTTGCATTATAAACAGTGTAAAAGAAACTTGCAACAACAGCTAATTGTATTTGTTTCTCCATCTTTCCATTATATAATTGCCACCAAATCATAAAAAGCACTTTAACCTTGAAAATCAGAGATAAATTACTGTATAATTAAAACTTGAGATTATAGAATAATAGTACATATAACATGATATTATAGACTTCTATGTAGAACATATATACATTTTTCATAAAATTAAATTCCTTAGACCTAAAGCATTACACTTAAGAATATTCTTCTGCTTAAATTGCATTTAAAAATCCTATTTATTTCTTTCAATTATTCCTCTGAAAAAGAAAAATAGGCATTATTTTACCACCATAAATATTTTATGTCCAAAAGATTTGATCTAATGGAAAAAAAAAATGGTCATAGTCACATCCGTGGAAAAAAACACATTGGAATTAGATTTTTGTGAATACAAAACAAACAAACAAAAAAACTCAGAAAAATAGGTTGCAGCCAGATAGGTATGTGCTTTGTTCATGGCCCAAATCTTGTCTAAAGGGACATAAACCACAAAGGCCAGTTCACATATCTAGAGGAAGCAGCTGCAAGAGTGATACAGGGCCTATTCTTATAAAGAAAGAGCACAGCCAATCTGGTTGAGCATGAATATTAGATTTGCTGAGTCCTGCTGACATCACCATGGGAGATAAACATATTACGAAGACTGGGGCAGCCAGTCGTTGGAGAGGTCGGCAGATGAGATAAATGACAAAGCCAAGTGAACATATGATCCCCATCTTGACAACCTTGTATATGACTGGAGGCTGCAACTCAGTGAAGTGTCATCTTAAACATCACTAGTCTAGAACAAGTGGATCAAAATGAACTCTGAACCTTTGTTTCCTTAATAGCGAAGGACTAACAGCTGCCTGCATCTGGAAGCTGTGAAAGTTCTTTACAGCTGTAACATAATAAACAAACTAAAAAAAAATTCCACACAATCTACTGTTCCGTTTACATTCTTGCCCCTTCTCTGGCCTCATTAAATTGTAATCTCACATCTAATTACATTTTATCAATTTACTATTTCTGCAATTTGAGAATTAAATTGAAAGCATATTGAAACAAAAAATAAATCTCTAACAGTTGTTCTTTTTTCTTGTTTTGTATTAGCAAGCGCATGATGACCAGGACCTGAGTTGTATGGGGCAGTCAGCCTGTATGGTGTGCTTTTGGCAGTAAATGGGGGGTGAGGGGGGACCAACACGTTCAAGCTGTAGAATGTGATTTACCAGCTTGGAACTCTGGGGTCTACATTTTCATAAATATAAGTGACAAATTATCAATAAATCACTCTTTAGTTCACCATAATGCATAATGTTTATTGAAACCTAGTTCCAAT
Organism: Equus quagga; assembly: GCF_021613505.1. Classification (NCBI taxonomy): domain Eukaryota; kingdom Metazoa; phylum Chordata; class Mammalia; order Perissodactyla; family Equidae; genus Equus; species Equus quagga. The sequence goes on along the minus strand of NC_060269.1, from coordinate 58,559,621 downwards.
AAATATGACTCGCCCTTTTTAGCCAAAGCATAAGAAACAAAGATGACAGGAATTACAAACAGAAATGAAAAATGGGGAATAAGCCCCTGTCCAGCAATGAACCTTCTGTCTTTTCAACCCCATCTGAGACCACTGGATGCTGGAAGATACTTTCATACGTGTACACTTGTTTCAAAATACCATTTAGTTTTCATTTTGACCTGAAGATTTTACAGAGTGAGGCAGCGTGGGTAATGCTTGACCACCAAAAGTCTGCACTATTTTTTTCCTATTCCGTATACATAAGATTCAATGAGATTCCACTAAAATGGCAACAGCATGAATTAAACTGTCACAGTGTTTCTGGGTTTTGAAATGCAACAATGTCACCATTATTTTTCCAGGAAAATGACCTATCGTAAAAAAAAAAAAAGCAGTCAACACTTGTACTATACATATGGAACATTGAAAATTGTCTACTAAAAAAAGTGGAAAGGTGTTAAGATAAGATTAACATTGGAAGTAATTGATAACTTGCCTTTAAGGTTTACACACGCCTTTTAGCCTTTGCTCGGCACATATTTCTACAACGGGAACGGAGATTATATATTATTTATTATTGTTATTCTTTGTTTATTTATCACTTTATTATTTTGATACACTTTTATGCACTTGGTGATTTATCTTCTATGTTCTGAAAGTGAAATTAAGAAGTGTTACAGACGATGTTGTTGTAATGCCCTATAACTTTACAAACTCATTCAGCAGCTGGAAGCAATTGACATAGGGTAGCATTTGACTTGAACAATACTTTAAAAAGTCAACTTGAATCTTAATTGAAATACTCTATATTTCACATTGGATATACGACCCAATTCTAGTCTTTTGCTTCCTTTTAGAAAGCAAAGGTAGTGAAGTATTATGCTGTTTATGGGACTGTTTGTTATGAGTTGTTTATTATTATCAAGCGGTGATATTTACTCTAAAAAAGACTTTTTTAAAAATTGACTTTAAAAATATAACTTTCTATGGAAAATCAATGTAGTAAATAAAATTTTTAAATGAGCAAAAATTAACCATAATCTGGACAAAATGTATAAATAATGATTTATCTTTCACATATTAAAACTCTTCAGCCTTTCTCCTGTCTACTTATTATTTACATAACTGCTTCTAACTTATTTTGCTTAAGTGTTTTCTATATTTGCTTACATATTTGTGATGCTACGTGTTCTTATCTAAGCCACCTAAAAACTATTACGTTAAATTACTTTTAAATGTGATAGAAAAAATAACAAGCTAACAGCAGTTCATTTCTTATCACTAAGAGCTAACACTAATTCGGGTGCTAGACCACCTTCCAGCTGCTTCACCCTCTACACACAATAGCTATATGAGGTAGTTGCTGTCATTATCTCTGTTTATTAGATGAGGCAAATGAATCACAGAGAAGTTAAATAACTTGCCCAAGGCACCATACTAGTGAGTAATAGAGTAGGGCTGAGAGAAAGACCTCGAAGAAATTTCCTTCACTTTAAGCATTCTGTATGTTCCTGAAAGTATATATGTCAATTAAATATTTAAAATGGAATTATAATAAAAAAGTGGGCAGAGGATATGAACAGACATTTTTCCAAAGGAGATATACAGATGGCCAACAGGCACATGAAAAGATGCTCAACATCACTAATTATTAGGGAAGTACAAATCAAAACTACAATGAGATATCACTTTACACCTGTCAGAACAGCTATTATTAAAAAGACAAGAAATAACAACTGTTGGAGAGGATATGGAAAAAAAGCAACCCTCACACATTGCAAGTAGGAATGTAAATTGGTGCAGCCACTGTGAAAAACAGTATGGAAATTTCTCGAAAAATTAAAAATAAAACACCATATGATCCAGCTATTCCACTTCTGGGTATTTATCCAAAGAACATGATAACACTAATTCAAAAAGATATATGCACGCTTATGTTCATTGTAGCATTATTCATAATAGCCAAGATTTGGAAGCAACCTAAGTGCCCATCAACAGTTGAAAAAATAAGGAAGATGTGGTACATATACATACAATGGAATACTACTTAGGCATCAAAAAAGACAAAATCATGCCATTTGTGACAACATGGACGGACCCCGAAGATATTATGCTAAGCGAAATGTCAGACCAAGAAAAACAATTATCATATGACTTCACTCATATGTAGAAGATGAACAAAGACAGATAAGGAGAACAGATTGGTGGTTAGCGGAAGGGAAGAGAATGGGGGGAGGGCAAAAGGGGTAAAGTAGCACATGTGTTCAGTGGCAGATGGCAACTAGACTTTTGGTGGTGAACACGATGCAGTCTATACGGAAATCAAAATATAATGATGTCTCTCTGAAATTTATATAATGTTATAAACCAATGTGAACTGAATAAAAAAATTAAAATTAAAATTAAATTAAATTATACATTAAATGCAGTCAAACTAAGTATTTAATCAAGTGACTCATTGAATCATTTTATGCAATAACACCCCAAATTTACCTGTTTATAAATTTAAATTTCATTGTATCATGTTGAGTTCTTCAGTACTCCTTAGGTATCTAGTGACAGAAACACAACTCCAATCCATTTAAGCAAAATAGAGAATATTATTGATGCTTGTAATTCCAAAACCACTTCAGGAATGACCAGATTCAGAAGTTTCCAACAAGGTGATTGCCTGCAGTCCTTTTTCTCCCCTGCCATTCTGCCTTCTTCTTTGCTGGTTTCATTATCAAGTAAGATTTGTGTCCACTGGCAAGTCTTAAGTTGTCCCTACGGTCAGATACATAACAAAAACAAACAAACTTCTTTCTCAGTAGCTCAAGCAAAATTCCCAAGAGATAATCTTCATTAGCCCAACTGGGTCAGGCACCAATGCCTCAACCATCACTATGGCTAGAGAAAGAAAGTTCTTTGTCTCCAGGCCCGAGTGTAGGGTCAGCCCCACCCAGACTAAGAGTGGGGAAAGGGTGATTCTCCAAAGGGAAGTCAGGAAATCAGGATATTGCTACCTAAAGTTGGGGGGTGGGGGGAGGTGATTGCTAGCCAGGAAAAAACCCACAAAACTCCCAGACACAAACTCTCTAAAAATGATTATTAGCTTTGTTACAGTCCTCTCTTCGGTGTAAATATAACATGTGGCGCTGAGTCAGGTAGGGTGCAGTTGTAGACAATAAAATCTAGTTAGTTAAAGCTGAAAGGGATTTATTACAGAGTTTTAAGACACATATTTCTCAAGACAAACAAAGAGAGTTTCTTTTAAGGTCTTAGGAAATATGCTAAGAGAAGGTTAATCTTTTTAGTGTAAAAGCGTTGGTTTTGTGTAAATATTCCACACTGAGTTTGGAATACTGCATTTCCTCTTTCTCCTCCTCCTAGGGTGACCAACTGGTCCCAGTTTGCCTGGGATTTTCCTGGTTTTAAAACTGAAAATATCACCTCCCAGGAGCCCATCACTGCTGGGAAAACTGGAACAGTTGGTCACCCACTTCACCCCCATCCCTTGCAGCAGTGATGCCAAACAGAACCTACTGACCAAAGACAAAACTGGAAGCCAGCTGAGCAAATGACAGAGGATCCAGGAAGGATAAGTGAGGAAATAAAGATTTCAAGAGCCTAAAGCTCTTTAAACCAGCCCTAGTGGTCTAGTGGTTAAAATTCGCACACTCTCATTCCCATGGCCTAGGTTCGTTTCCTGGTCAGGGAACCTCACCATGTTGCTGCCATACTTAAAGCTATGCCACTAGTATTTCAAATGCCAGCAGGGCCACCCATGGTGGATGGGTTTCAGTGGAGCTTCCAGATTAAATCAGACTAGGAAGAAGGACCTGGTCGCCTAATTCCAAAAAATTGGCCACAAAAACCGAATGAATAGCAGCAGAGCATTGTCCATACAGCCCTGGAAGGTGAGAGGATGGCACAAAAAACCCAGGCAGGGTTCTGCTCTGCTCTACACAGGGTCACTAGGAGTTCAAATCAAACTGAGAGTGCTAACAACAGCAAACCTCTTTAATGCAGGAGAAAATGAAGAGAGGGAAAGTCCAAAGAGGATAAATTCCCCTACAGAGCAGATCAGAAGTTACCACATGGGGTCTTGAGAGGCCTCAAGTCTGTTGAGGAGTCAGAGTTGGAATCCAGTAGAAAAAGAACTCATTCCAAATGCCCCTGACCCATTGGGTCTGTGTTGATTGGAAGGCTCAGCTAGAATCTAAAGGTTTTGCTTTATTTTAATTCTAGACTCCAAGTGTATGTTTGCAGGGCGACAGAAATATTGTCTGTTAATTGGCTTAAATTCTCTTTCCTTTCAATTTTAAAGAGAGAGGCACTAGAAATACGTACCCATCCTTGCACAGTTAGAATCATTTCTGATATCGACTACCAAACTCTCCCACTTTTAAGATATAATTGGAATCCTTATTAAATTCTCCCCTCTCCACAGCCTCCAGTCCTGTCATACCGGGTATCCTATTCTGGGGAACTCTGACCCCCTTTCCCCACACCGGGAATTCTGGGGATTTCTCTTGCCTTAGGGCCCATTTGTGCTTCAACTGAAATGGCAGGACCGTTAGATTATTCCCTTGGGCTGGAGCCCAGAAAGAGCAGGGGTCCTCCTTAACTCTTCCCTGCCTGCATCAAATTTTACTGAACTCCTAAAATACTTCTATCCCAAGAGAAGGGGCTGCTTTGCTTCATCAGAATAATTCAGCAAGAGTTAACAAAATGTATTTGCATATCTACCTGTTGGAGCTGAATATTGGTGCTTATATTACCCCAGACTCCTGCTCTTTCCCCTCCGCTCCAATCTGCCACCTTCGAGTATTCCCATTAACTGCCATGCTTCGCTACAACTTACACTGGTGACCCTCCAATCATCTCCCAGCCGTGTGTCTCTGCTCTTGAATTATCTCAAGCTCCCCAGGTTGCCAAACCCTAGAGCCTGTGCAGATTCTACCTCCATGCTCACCAAAATTATGTGTGGTCCTTTCTTTCCTCAAAAGCCCCCATACATGTTAGACAGCTATAAGATGGGAAGGACAGGCATTATATTTTGCCCGTACTTTACCAAGAAGGGAACTAAAATCCAGTGTGTTGTAGTGGCTCCTTCAAGGCCACATATCTACTCAACAGAAAAGCCAATCCAAGAAATTGGGATCTTTAACTGTCACTTTATCACTTCACTACTTTAGTCTGAGTGAAGTCTGGATCGTGCAACACCCAAAGAATCTTTTTAAAAGAAATTCAGTTTTATTGCTTTCAAATACATATGATAAAATAAGGCATTTTTCCCGAGTATCTGCTTATAAAAAGGATAATGTTAACTAATATAGAAGCGATCCAATTCTGTATTATTTATATTCTAAAATCCAACTAATTTTATCTTGCAGTATTGTTAACACTGTTAATTTGCTAAGCTCACATTAAAATTGGGCAATGGGGGAGTGAAAGAGTGAAGATTGCAGAGAGCTGGGCAAAACGAAGACAGAGCTGGCTTGTCACAGGCTACGCATGTTCTCTTGTTCTCTTAGCCTTTTTCCGCGTCAACCCCAAGCTGCTCCTCCATTTGGACACATGCGATCATACTTGAGTGCAGCATTGCTTGGTGTGGAAGATACTTTTTTTCTTTCTCCTTTTCCTTCCCTCCCCCCACAAAGACACATGGATCTGTGCAGGACATCATTACATTAAAGAATGATATTTCTTCCTTTCTTTGAATTGGATTGGCAAACAAGCCCACAGCTCAGCGTGTATTTTAAGCCAGACCTTAGAGTAATTCATTCACATTTCATAACAGACAATTTTAATTCCATTGGAAATGCACCCACCAAATTCTAAACAATATCTCATCATATTGGTACAAAGTAACATGAATTTCCTATGATAAGAGCTGAAAGCAAATTCTTAAACCTGAAGGAATATCAAAACATTTCATATCGTTTTTTTAAGATTTAATAAATTCTCTCCCCTTTAGGGATATTCTAGTGATTTTGTGACATACTCCTTGAATATATTTATTACAAGAGCAAAAGATCCACAGAGGATCTTTAAAAAAAATTGAATGTGTTGCTAACATTCCAAATTCAGAAGTTTTCATATTGAAATCCAGGCTTCGAACATCTCTTGATGTCAGAAATACAGACTTGCATTTCCTCCTGACCATTGGCTGGTGAAGATTAGCAGCTATATGTCCACAGAGCATATGTCTCCAGTTTACCACAAAATTCACCAGATTTACTTCTCAGGTACTTGAGATCTTAACTCTTCAGGCTTTTGAGTTTGCTATCCCCAGGGCTGATATTTAGCCAGTACACACCAGTATGATTAAAGTAGTTTTTAAAAGACATCCACCACCCCAAGCCCTTTGAATGCCATCCTGATGGCCCCATCTCTCACCCGGGACCCTTCAAGACTCCCCCATAATCTGGCAATTAAAGAGTAAATGCGTGGCATGGCAGGGAGCGCCCAGGTCTCTAGTCCAGCTATGCCACACTTCTCTCCTCATGGCGGGGCCCGTGTCATACAGATGTATACATGCACGTAATACCACGCCAACAATCCCTGGACTAAAGTATTTCTTCATTGATTCTCAAAGAGCTAGATTCATCTTTTTTTAAAGTACCATTTAAAACAGGTACTTTTTAACCCACAGCAGTGCCTACTCAATCTTGAAGCTTTGGTCATAAGGTGGGACTATTTTAGGAAAGAGAAACTGTACTACACTCATCAAATGACATCCAATAGGTGACAACCAGCCTAACTCACTGCTGTTGCGTTCATTTATATATAAAACAGCTTGCACACAAACACAGCAAAATATTTTAACCAAGCATTCTTCTTTAAGCCAAAAAGAAAAAAAAATTTCTCAGATCAGATTGTACGCTTGGGATAGAACAATTAATAATTCACTTGCATTGAGGGCTTTATAACGTCCAAAATGCCTTTACAGATCTTCATTCATTTACTCATTTCACTGATGTTTGCCAGATTTTTCATCTGATTCTCATAACTCAGGGTGTCAGACAGGGCACATCGTCATCCCCGATCTACGTACAAGGAATTAAGGCTCAGGAAGGTAAACTATTTACTCAGAGTCACATAATCTGTGGCAGAACTGAGACTGGAGTCAAATTCTCCTGGCTCCCAGTTCCAGGAGTGCCCAAGGTTATTTGGCATTCGTTATAATGCTTTTCACCACAGGAAAATTGTCCTGATTTGGTCTCCGACAAAGCTGAAGCTGCATTTTGCTGGGCTATATATTGTTAACTCAGATGATGAAAAGACGCAGGTGTAAGTTTTCTGCGTCAGAGGCACTTACACTTTTGCCCTTAAAGCTTTATTTCCTATTATGGAAAAGATTATACTGAAGTACATTTTTTTTCCTTTGAGAGAAGCAAAGTAAATTTTTTAAATGCCTGTAACACTCACCTTTAGCTCTATGCATTCTGTACATTTCGTATGCTTATTTCAGAATAGCTTATGTTAACCTCTAGGTTACATAGTTTTTAAGTTACTTGGCTATATTTTGTTTAACTTTTGGTTCTAATTTTATCCTGAGTGTACCATATTTAGATCAGAACATTTAACTGTTTATATTAATAGTATGTCTTTATCTTGCTGACATTTTCCTCTAGTGATCTCTGTGTTTTTACATTAGACATCTCATAAAAACTTTTCAGTTATTATAATATGAGTTCCCTCTCTTACTCAAAGCATGCTTTAGCTTAAATTTTTAGCTAGTTATGTTTTGACACTAAGTCTTTTTTAAATATAATCAAAGCAATGCAAAATTTACCAAAGTCCTAAAATTACATCACTAAATGTTTCCATAAATAATCTTAAAGACTTTTGACAAGACATTTGAAAAAGTTTCCGACTTTAATATGTGGTTGTTGATTTAGAATCCTTAAAAACACATGAAGCCTTTTGGTCTGAAAAATTATACTAAACAAAATCAGAATCTAAATGGGATTTTAAGTCCAGCTCTTAATATCCTTATTTGATTAAAGTACTAACCTCATTCATAAATGTCAGTTGAAAATCACTTGATGCTAGTTTATATAATATTTTCATGTTGAACACCACATTAAAACAATCCTTAAAATAATAATAAACACTGACTCAGTTAAGGCTGGATTTTTATATCTTATTTTAAGAGCATAACTATAAGAGAAAAATAATGAGGCAAATGGAAATGGAAATAACTACTTAGTAACTAGTCATACCACTAAATAATGAAGATCAAATTATATACCTCCACCATTACTCCTTTGGATAACAAAGCTGTAAGTCTAACAGGGTAAGGACCCCAGAAACCTCCACTCCACTTGTTTTGGAGGGCATTCAATAGGCCAAGGGTAAGGAAATTCAGTGTAAAACCAGTGAATAGTTTAGGCACAAGCCCATTGCTACACTTCATTCACCAGACAATGAGTTTCTTAACTATAAAGAAGGTTATATAGGATACTTGACAGCGATTGAGACAGAAAGTTTACGGATGGTAGTGCTTGCAGAATCATGGGCAAAGAAGGCAAATCCACGTACAGAGTAAAATTCCATTCTGGTGATAATAAATCACTGCCCCTTCCAGGATGGAAGGGGTCCAAAGTTATCAACTTCCCCGTGGGTAGCTGACTAGTGCCTCTGGGGAATGGTCCTATACTAAGGGCTTAGCAGTACAGGACTCACTGTCTCCCCAGAGTTCCTTCAATAGCTGTCTCTCTCTTAGGATGATCTTAATTGGATCTTAATAAGATGACAAAGTTGAATCCCTAAATTGGCAGTAATCAGATCACTGGTGGTGAGGGGAAACCCATGTTATTGAAATTATGGAAGTTTCATTGCTGCCATTTTGTTTATAAGCCAAGTAAGCCAGCTCTGGGGTCAGTGAGGAGGGGCTGACTGATATTGTATCACCCTTTCCATTGATCATTGAACTCCTCTTCTGTAATGGAGGATCCTCACATTCTTCACTATTCTAAGGAGCCTACCCACAAATCCTACCCAGATCTATATTTCATCAGTGCTCCGACATCCCTCCTGAACTTCTGGCCAAGTTGTTAACCACTACTCACTAATTCCCGTAGATCCATATCTCTGGCCCTTTCTCCTTCTAAGCAAAGTAAATAATCAGATGCATTGCTCCCAATTTTTCCTATTGGAAGAATTTTCCTTCCCCAAAGTCCTTCCAAGCCACCTCTGATGGGGACTGTAATGCTTCAGCAGTCCAATTCTGGCTAGTGCTGGCATGTTGTGCAAAACCACCTATAAGCCACACTTGGAATTTTGCTTTCTCAGCTGACTAATCAAAGAGAACTCCCCATGAGACCAGGTATGGATTGAGACTAAAAGATTAGAACAGCAGAAGTGGATGCCAAGATAACGGGAGGCACAACGTATGCGTACCTTCAGGAACTTTTTTGACTCATCTCTTATACATCACGATCGCTTGATGGAATGCTTCTGAGCAAACCCAACTTTATAATGTTTTGGATAAAAAAGACAGTTCAGGTTAAACGTTCACTTGGTGCATCTTACCCTGAGATTCACTGTCTATCAGGGACTAGTAGCAAGTAGGGAGAAAGAGCTGTTTCTCAAAGAGGGAGAGAATTTGTTTCCAGAACCCTAGGAGTCTTCTATTGGGAGTTGCCAGAAGCTGCATACAACATCTCTGTTTGCCATAGACATTTGGATGTTGCTGGATCTGCCCACTCACAAAGCCCAAGTAGCAGAGTATCTTGCACTTCAGCTTGGACCAGCTGCTCTGGGTCCTACTCAAAACAGACAGTTTCATGGTAAATAGGTCATCTGAGCACATTCAAATGCAGTTTATGTTGCCACCAGAAGCCTCTTTCTTAAGTGAAAAAAAAGAAAACGGTGCTTCAGACTTAAGAGCTAATCAACTTCATTGGTAAATATATATGCATGTGTACATGTATGTATATAAATGTTGTTTTCTAATCAAATAAGTATAAAGCAATTTGTATATGGTATTTAATAGTTCCTTCTAAGTCAACATAGTATATTTTAGTCCACTTAAAGGCAAAATCTCACAATACAGTAAATTCTATTTTAAAATCTTACTACATGAGCAACATGTTATTGAATACTTTGACCATTTTCATTTATCATTTCTCTTGTTTCTATCATTAGGCATTGTTTGAAGAATGTCCCATTGTGTGGAACTAGCAAATGATTAATAAGACTACAATTTGGGGAAATTAAAGAAATAAGTCAGCATGCAAACTGTTGTTGCCTCATCTGGTCTCAATCGTGCATGCCTAAGTTATGATATATGCATCATTTTATCTGGATTTATAGTCATCATTACCAAAAAAAATTTAAAAGATGGAAAAATCAAAACTATTCAGAAAGATTGTGTATGTTAACAGATATTCTGAAAAAGAATTCTCTATTGATTGTTGATATCACACATTGATGCATTTATCCTTTAGGATTGATTTCATTAGTCTTTGTTATTTGAAAAGGAAATAAACAACTGGCTTCTACTCAAACCTGGCAAGTCTGACAATATACAAATTAAAGATGACACTGAGAGAGGAAAAGGAGACAATGCTATTACAACTAATCATTTTTACATATCGGTCTCCTGATCTCTGTGCATAGACATACATATTTTCTACATTATCTGTTAATTCATTCAACAAGAATTTACTGAATCTTCTATAGGCTGACATTGTTTTAAACAAAGCAGGTGCACAAATTTATACTTGCTTTTTAAACTGAATATGATAATATAAATTTTTACCACATGCCTACCAGTCAATGTCAACTTTTAAAACATAATTTTACTAAAATACAAATGTTAGGGGGATGTAGGTTTCTCAGTTTTCACCTTCACAAACAACTCCTCTTTACGAGGCAGTATAGTATAATGACTAAGGTTTAGGTTCCAGAACCAGACAGATCTGAGTCTAAATTCTGAATTCACCACTTACTATGAGAACTGGGCCAAATTAACACCTTCACTTTTCTCATTTGCAGATTGGTGATGAGTACTATTCCTGTGGTGGTTTTAAGGGTTAAATGACATAATACATATAAAATGCTTAAGACAGTGCCTTCCGTAAAATAAATATCACGTGCGCTATTTTTATTTACCTCTATTACCCAGCTTGTGAAAGTTCTTTTTATTCTTCCTGATTCCTCTCACATGTTCGCTCCTTCATGAAGCTTTACCTGATCTTTCCAACTGGATACACTCTTTCCCTACATTGATCTTCTAAACCATTGCGTTTGTACGGTTCTCACAGCACTCGACACTTTGTGCTTTGCTTTCAAAACATGTGCATATTTCTCTTACCCAGATTACAAACCCCTCGACAAGATCTTGCTAACCTTCACCTCTCCTTGGTGCCCAGCACAGTCTTGCACATTAAATATGTGCTCAATAAATATTTACTAGGTTGAACGAATTGTGGGTTGTGACTACATTCTACATGTAGAAAAGCAGCGATACAGATCTATGGTGAGTTTTCAATTAAAATTATTTCAACTTCCAATTAATTTTATCTTTCAATTAAAAATGATCCATTCTTTTGCATATTACTTATATCTGATTTAGAAACAGCTTTCCTATACCAATCCTTACCTTGTGCTTGGATCATTTCGCTACTTTTTTTCTTTTATTTTAATGCTGCTGACCATTTGCAACTTTTTATTCAGAATAAGTTTATTTCTCTTGGAAACCTGTATGTATGTCATCTGACCCAGTTACAACTATTTTGGTTCCCCGAATAAACAAATGTTTCCATTTGTTTGGTTCTCCAAACAAATAAATGTTCCCCTCAATTTTTTTTCTAATATTCTAGTTTATCAATTATGACTTAAGTTCTTTGCTAAATTTAGTTATGACATTTTTTGCATAAAGCATCAGAAATATTTTCTTCTTATTACAAAGTACTCCTCTCTGTTTACAAGTATTTACGATATCTATAATGGTATTAATTAAACTCATGAAATAGTTTTTATGTGCCTTTTCTGTATCTATGACACCCAAAATGAAAAATGACCTACAGCTCTTTAAGCAAAATCTTTGTTTCAAATCAACATGTTCACCATAAGTAACATCATCATAAAACAATTTAAGAGCATGAAGCAATCTGATTGGCCTCCAGCCATCAGTTTATAAACTTATCAACATAATTCTATTCTTATCTCTAAGTTGATGACCACGAATAATGAGTAAAATGAAGCTATAATTGCATTAGTCTTGGTTATCCTTGATGAATGAATAAATGCAAAAATTATTGCACTACAGAGATACACATTAATATGATCAGTCATGTAATTATAATACAGTAATTCAGTGCCCTTCTGTAGTCAATGTGTAACAATATAGACATGTCATTTTAAAAAATTTAATTCAGGTTTTTTAAAGATCCACAAAACTCTGTGTAGGTTATTACAGAAAAGCTAACAAAAATGTGTGCCTCTTTGAAAACTTGTAACTCACTTAACTCCCAAATTAAAATAAAATTGACTCAATTAAAGAAAAGTAATAACAAGTGATTATTTCTATGTTGCTAAAACTGCTAAACATCTTTTCATAATTTGTCTTGTGATTACCTTGGACTTTATAAACTTTGTTTTATCAAATGTTAAGAGTGAAATTATAGTACCAACAACAACACAAATCTTGTATATTTGCGTGGCACTTTATAATGCTTAGCCATGTCACCTGCATTATCTCATTTAAAATCAGTTTTGGCCTGATGTGTCAGCCCTTATTGGTAGGCAAACAACCTGCTACTACAGAGTCATTTGGGTCCTAAAGTGTCTGTAAATTCTCCCAATCACAAGGAAACTCTTGGTCCCAATTTTTCCAATTATATCAATTACTAAAGTATTGTCCTTAACCCCCAAAACCTCTCTTCTGTTTTGTGATGCTGGGGCTGCGACCCAGCAGATTAAATTTCTGCTTTGCCACAGACTTTCTTACGATTCCACCGATAGGGGGCGAGAGAGAAAGATGAGAAAAAAGAGAAGAAAGAAGAGAAAGAACAGAGAAGAGACTTGTTCCTATTTACATCTGTCTCCCATTTGTCACCTCAGTAATAACCCTTCACCCTGGCATCTGATCCAGTCTCCAGCTCTTTCTCCAGCATCCCCAGACCCAGCCTCATTGCACCCTCAGAGGTACAGCCCGGCCAAGCAGTGCCTGCTCCTCAGAATCGTCTCCACTCCACAGCACTCCAGGTTCTTTCTCCCTTATGATTTCATTTTGGTTCTTCAATTCTGTAAAATATTTACATAGCTCCGAAGTCATTTCCACCCTATTCTCTTCCCTCACTCCATAGGTAACCACTTTTATTGGCTTTTTGGTTTATTTTTTCATTACTTCTTTTGAAAATAGAAGAAAATGATTTATAGTCTTAATACTCCCTCACCCTTTCTTAAACAAAGAATAGGTCACTCTTCATGTTGTTCTACACCTTATTTGTTTCATTTAAAAATAAATTCTGGTTATCATTCCAAATTAGTGATAGAGATCTGTAACAGAGACTGTTTAACCTCCTCGTTTCTAGTTCTTATGCCTCCAGTTTCTCTTATCTAATGACATCGGCTGATACTTGCAATTTAAAGTTAAATAGTAGTTGAGATACTCAGTGTCTTTTCTTGGTCTTGACTTCAGTAAGAATGCTTCTGAGCATGTTCTTTATTAGTTAAGATGGTCACTTTGGTGTGGGTCTATACATACTATCATATTAGAATACCTTTCTTTTTCTAATATATTATTTTTTAACATGAATGGGTGTTGAAGTTTTTAGATGTCATTTAAGCATCTATGTAAGTGATTATATGATTTTGATGCTTAGTTCTAATAATGTGATGAATGCTATTAATGAAATTCCAAATAGGAAGCCACCGTTAGGGCTGGCCTGTTGTGAGTATTGAACATCTTGTGTGGTAGAAACGTCTGATCAAACAATGGTAGCACAAAACACTGGAAACTTAATCATGGGTCATATATATATATTTTTTTTTTCTTCTGGTGAGGAAGATTGGCTCTGAGCTAACATCCATTGCTAATCTTCCTCTTTTAGCTTAAGGGAGACTATCGCTGAGCTAATATGCGTGACAATCTTCCTCTATTTTTGTATGTGGGATGCCACCACAGCATGGCTTGATGAGTGGTGTGTAGGTCTGCTCCCAGAATCTGAACCCACGAACCCTGGGACACCCGAGCGCAGCACACCAACTTAACCACTATGCCACCAGGCTGGCCCTGGGTCATATATTTTAACTGGCATCAAATTATTTGTATAAAGAACTTGGAATTCATCCTAAAATCAATAAGAAACCATTCAGGAGGCTTTTTATTAAAAGTGCTGAATTTTAGGAAGATCTGTCTGGTAGCAGAGAAAGTCAAATTAGAAGCAGTAGACTTACTGTAATGAGCCAGATGAGAAATAATAAGGGCCTAATCTAAATAAGATGGAATTCGGAAAGACTGAGGAAATGTAATTGTCATGACTGATTGAGTGAAGAAGATGAACAAAAAGGAGGAGTCTAAGATAACTTCCAGGTTTCTGGCTTGAGCAATGAGATAGATGGTAGGGCATTAAGTATGATAAGGAATACAGGAAGACAAGTAGCTTTGGCAAGAAAGATGGTAAGTTTGTATTGAGTTTTAGATACTTGTGGAACTTCCAAATATACACATTTTTCTAGAAGTTGTGAGAGATGTAAAGGACATAAATGCAAATTTTGAAATTATCATTGTATTTGGTAATTGAACCTATAGGAATGGATGAAATCTCAAAAAGGGTATATACAGTGAGCAAAGAAAAGGGCCAAGGACTCAAAGCCTTCTCGCCTACCCCAGACAGCTATGGGGAAGATTAAGTGGTATAATATGTATGAAAATAGTTTGTATGTGACTTATTATTTTCCTTCTAAAATCTTTTTTATGGTTTACCAGGTTTAAATAAACATGGCTTTCAGAAAATGTAGTTTATTACTCACTTTCATATATGTGCATGTAAATATCAAATAAAGACTATCTAAAATGTTCAATCTTATCTTTCTCTCTTCCGGGAATAATGCTGAAAAATTCCATAGTACTTCCCATTTGACGTTTCGTGAGTTTGCGTTCCTACCTGTAAATGCAAATAAGATTTGTTTTTTACTGGTGCTTTTAAACCGTACTGGAAAAAAATGCCACTTATATTTGGTAAAGAACCTATGATAGTACTAACTTTCAAAACATGCAGATCCAGTTGGGGTCTTATTTGCCAAATCTTATTTTAATTTCCATAAATATTTTTATAAGTATATAGTCTCTCATTCAGTTTCTTTTCATGAATTAAAGTGAAAGTCTGAAGTACTACAAAAATACGTTTTATTTACAGAACAGATTTATAACTCTAGGAATATCACCACAGTCTTAATGCTTAGCACTACAACCTGTAAAACGTGTAGTATATTGGATAACTCACAGAGACACCCAGAGAAATAAACAGGTTAGATACTTGGGAAGTTTCGTACAAGAGCAACAATAGGTGGTGCTGCTGGGATGGAATACTGAATACGTACACTTGATTCAACACATGTCATGGAAATTTTTCCCCAACAAAATTACCATGCTTATTAAATTAAAGGTTGGTTTGAGAACAGTATTAAAATCTGATCAGGATGAGCACTGGAGAGAGACAAAAGCTTCAAACAACTTCTCATACTGAAAAGAAAGATATTTCCACCAGTGGAGACTAATTTTTGTAAGCAGATTTTAATTTTTGAAACAGCCAAATTCCATGTTAACTTCTTAAGACTGGAGGCAGCTTGAATCTTCTGTGCTTTATCTGTCAAACGAAACAAAACAAAGTTATAACTGCCAGGTCCAAAATTTAGATAGGTGCAAAAGATACTCATGAATGCTCTTTAATATAACTGTATCTTATTACGATTGCACTCTTTCATGCATTGAAATTCAAGTGGAAGAAGATATAAAATCTGCATTTCACCCTTGTCTGAGCAGGTTTGATAGCTCAAGAGCCTTGACCTTGAGCATTGTCATCAGATAAGACACAGGCCTTTAGCATTTGGGCTGGAGGATTTGTAGGGGTTCTACACACCTGCTCTTTGTTGTGGCTACATGATGTGAAGTATTATGATAGATTGGAATTGGATGAGGGGAATTTTTAAAGGAAAGGCATGGACCTTCATATCCGGTTTTCCTAAAGCCATTTCTAAACTTGCAATCAAAATGATATGTTTTTCCTCTTCTTATGTATCTTGAAAAATATGTGACAATTGTAGTGGAAACGTAATATCCACATCTTTGTAGTAAAGTACCAGCTGTGGGTTAGGGGGCCCCTGCTATGTAGCACCTTGGCACACTGTGCTTCCTTAGCTTGGCAGTCAGTTTTCAGAGTAACAGATGTAAATAATTATTTAATTCTCTAGCTTCCCTTGAAAATCTAGTTCACCTGTATATCCCCAGTCCTTATGACAGTTCCTACCACATAGCAGGTACTCAATAAATATTTGTTAACTTAATGCATGAACTCCCAGTACTTATGCATGGGTATGGTAGCACATTCTCCAAAGAACCAACACCATAACTCTTGATTTCCACTACTGTTTATCTGACAGCTGGTTGGTGCAATGTGATAGCAAGTTTGCATTCCCTATATTTTATTCAAAATTGAGTTAAATTTTCTCCCAGTGGATTATTAGAGACAGCAAAGTCTGAACCTATGACTTGTGCTTTTATACTCCTCATGGAAAAAGAACCTGAAAAGAAGAAATCCAGAGCCTGCCAGCTCTGGGAACTACAGACATAATGGGAATTATCTGGCCAGCCTACTGTGGAATTAGACCAGTCTTAATCATAGCACAGAGATACTCCCTTACAGATGGACTATTTTAAGTTAATAAGTAATTAACCTATAAATTCTATTCCATGCTTTGTAAGCTTACTTCATATATACATAGCATCCTGTATTTGGAATTAGGTAAGGGCACATCTGGTTTTCCCTACTCACCCAAAAGTATAATGTTTGGACACTTTTCTCTATAAGTTTCATAAGAACGGCATACATGGCTTAGATATATTTTACGGCTGTAAGATATGTTACGAAGTCCCTTGTAAAGGCAATCTCTCTCTCTCTCTATGGGTCTCTTTTTTAGCAAATCCGTTTATGTGAAATAATTGGGATAGATTAGTCAAAAATGCTTTCATCTTTGTTTCTTGCCTACATTGCATTTTAAAATAATTAAAACTCCAGATTGTTTCTGTTTTTCACCTAAGTTTACTGGCACCCAGCAAAGAAGCCTACACTTTGATTTTAATCATGGCCAGACAATATAAGGCCCCCGTCTCAGAAGCAACAAGAGCAGCAAGCAGAAACCCTGCTGGGTAATTTCAAAGCAATGTACTTCCTGCTGCTAGCCCTACAGTATGATTTCTGTTCTGCCAAGGGCACCAATAGAAGGCAACTTCCAATTTGCACCTCACACATAAATTCACATTATGCCAATAGATTTCGAAGGAAACCACAAGCTACCCAGCTCAGCCGTCAGAGGTCTGTTAACAGACCTTTAACTATGATCTATTGTGCAGCAGGACCTGAAAGACGCACGCGGAGTCCCACTTTATAGAGACCGCACTTGCCTGACACCATTTTTCTTGAGATAATTATAAGTGTTTATTTTGGCTTTTAACAACTTTAATCACATTATTTAGCATGTTGCTGTTTTGTCATCAAGTTAAATGAATACAGAGTTCTCCCAGGAATGTCCCAGAAACTCACACATAGCGTGGTTTCATCGAGGACAGAACCCAACATACGCGATGTAAGTGGTTAATTACATCAAAGCTTCACGGATGCAAAGATGTTTCCCTTCACAAATAAGTAAGCAAACAAATTATACCAAGCAACAGAGAATTCCTAAATGAATAAGGTGTCATCTTTCTAGTTAAAAAAGCATGGCTCTCCCTTTGCTTTGAGGTTCTGTTTTCAGTGGTTTAATGGTGAAAGGGGTTTACAACGAATCCCACATATTGGCATGCAACGTCTTCAATGACAAATGTTGCTGCAATTATCATGTAGAAAACAGAACAGCTCTTCCCTGAGTTATCTAGAATCAGGTTTAAAAATAACCTTAGCTGATCACACAGGGTTCTATAGTCACTGTTAACTTCGAGCAACTGTTGAAACATCATGCTGTGCCAAATTGCATTTGATGGCCCAGTAATAGCAGATCTGTAATTTACTTAAATGAATTCTAAAAATATCTACTTCAAATGGAAACTGGTTTTAAAAAAATCAAAAATGGCAGTTCATCTTATTCCTAAAGGACCCCATCCAGTATACATGTGAGTCAACCAGAATATAGGTCTAGATTATTGAATAAATATATTTAATACATAGTAAAACATATGCCACTTTACATCTTTATTTTTATCTGATGCTATACATTCTGTTACTAATTATACTAAAGTGTTAAAGCAAGATCTTTTCCTCTATAAGTATGTATTTCTATCATTTAGGGTAGTCACTTTAACTTTCTTAAGAAACTAATGATGAATGTTCTCTATCTTATTTGGAATTGTTTCTTATGTGCAAGGCTCTCAAGTGGACATGCAAGATTTTTTAACAAAATAACAACCAAAACCAGACAGCAAATTAGGGATATGGTTTTGAAATGACTAATTTAATTAAACAGGCATTATTTATTTAAATCAGTACATTTCTTTTTCATGAAGACCTGCAGGGCAAGTGGTAGCATGACCATCAGGCTCGTGCTTTATTTGACAAATCCAGGAGGCAATTAATTCACCAACAAAAGTTCTCTTTGGGCATACTCTCAGTCTCAAATTTAGTAAATGTATACCTGACAGATAACTCCCAGATTGATAAAATAAATATGGAAAAATTGAGTTTTGAGTGTAAATTAGTACTTTAAATATCCTTAGAAACTAATAGAGGTTCCAGAGTTGTCTATATACAAATATTGTTCAAACATGTGTAGATATCGAGTAAAAAGGGGGGTTAATATTTTTAATGGCTGAAAGTTCCAAGTCTAACAGAGCAAGAGTCAGAACAAGCAAATGCCAATGGACCTCTGCATTTCAGGGTGGCTCTGCCCCCAGACGGTTGGCAGTTGCCAAGGCTCCTTTATCATTTGAGCAAAAGTTCAAGTTTTTCTTGCTTCAGCAAACCCTTTCCTAACAAGAATCTCATACATCTCATAATTAAGAGACCTGGGTTCTGGTCTCACTTCTGCATTGACAGAGTGGAATAACCTTTAACCTGCTTCCTATTCACTAGTAAGAATTACTTATTCTTAACTTCTAAGTGTAGTGTTCTTTCATTAGATTATGCTGATGGAATGAAAAGATGAAACATGTTAATTTTCCTACTTCATCCTACCTAGCAGGGATGTATTATAGTGAAAACTATAGAGTATAAATATGTAAAAGCGAGGCATAACAAAATAGTTCATATAGAATCCAAAAACTTCCACTCTAATCCATTTTTACTGTGATTCACATCAAATCATGAGCTTTTTCTTAATATTTCTGACCTGAGAGGATTAAACTGGCCTCTAATTTCTCAGCTACAAGACTGGATCCCAGAATATAATGGACCAATGTCTTCAAAATTATTTTGAACCTAGAATTCTAATCCAAACTAAATTATTATTCAAATATATAGGCAAAATTAATCTTCAGTCATGCAATGACTTGGAAAGTTTACCCCACTCATGCACTTGCTGAAAAATTCATGAATAAAATATTAGTAAGTCAAACCCAGCAGTGAATTATAAGAAGCATGCACAGTAAACAAACAGGCTTATTCTTAGAATCTAAAGATGGTTTAAATTTAGAAATCTATCCTTGCAATTCACTATATTTAACATACGAAAAGAGAAAACCTATAGGATTATTTTGAAAGCTCCTGGTAAAGCAATTCCTATAATTCATTATGCTGATAAAGAGAGAGAATAAAGGACTCCTAGAAAATTTGTAATAACTTGAAAATTATATAAAACCCTATGATAAATATCATACTTAAAGATTGACAAATAATGTCAGAAGCTAGGGGGCCAGCCCCAGTGGCCTAGTGGTTAAGTTCAGTGCACTCCACTTCAGTGGCCCAGGTCTGGTTCCCAGACATGGGCCTACACCGCTTGTCTGTCAGTGGCCATACTGTGGTGGCAGCTCACATACAAAAAGAGGAAGTTTGGCAGTGGATGCTACCTCAGGGTGAATCTTCCTCAGCAAAAAAAGACCACACACACAAAAAGTCAGGAGTTAGGCAAGGATGCTCATTATCACCACTATTATTCAAGCTTATTCTGAAATTTTCCAACCAACGCAATAAAACAAGAAAAGTGAAATGTATATATTAGAAATAAAGAAACAAAACAAAATTGCCCTTATTTGCATGTTATATATTTGCCTGCCTGAAAACTCCAAGACAACTGCAAAACTATTAAAACTAATAAAAGTCTGGTAAGATAGTCAGATAAAATACAAATATATAAAAATTAATACCAATTATAAATATAATAGAAAAAATATCCAATTCATAGAAGTAACAGAAAGAATAAAATGAATAGGGACAAGACTAACAAGAAATATTAATGTGTACTTGAAGAAAACACTTATACCTACCTGAAGAACCTAAAGAAATAAACTACAAGTCATAACATTTTCGTAGGTGAGAAGACAGTAAATTATGACAATGACTGTATTAGTTTACTAGGGCCGCCATAACAAAGTACTGCAGATGGGTCATTTAAACAGAAATGTATTTTCTTACAGTAATGCAGGCTAGAAGTCCAAGATCGAGGTTTCAGCAAGGTTAGTTTCTTCTGAGCCTCTCTCCTTAGATGGCTATCTTTCCCTATGTCTTCATGTGGTCTTCCCTCTGAATCTGTTCCAAATTTCCTCTTCTTATGACACCACCAGTCATATTGGATTAGTGCCCCCCCACAATGATCTCATTGTAACTTAATTATCTCTTTAAAGAAACTATCTCCAAATACAATCACAATATGAGATACTAGGAGTTAGGACTTTAACATTCGAATTTGGGGACATTTGAGGGGAGCATAACTCAGCCCATAACAATGATGTTTCTTTCTCAAATAATCTAAAATTTCAAAACAATTATCATTGAACAGAACTTTTTCTGAAACATGGTGAGATGCTTATAAAATTTACTTATAAATGTGTAAGAAAATTGTGAAATAAAGCAGCTTTGAGGGACAACTTGCTGTACCAAATGTCAAAGCATTCTATAAACCTGTGGAAAATGCTCATGATATAGTTCTTAACAGAAACCACCTTGGATCAGAATATTGGGGTTCCATCCCAGCTCAGCAGTTTACCAGCTCAGTAACCCTGAGCAAGTTACTTAACCTCTTTGGAAAGCAGTTTCCTAGTATGTAAAATGGTGATAATAATGTTGATTACTGCATAAAATAGTTGTGAAATTAATAGAATGGTGACAGGCACATATTAAAGGTTCAAAAAATATTAGCAATTATTGTTATTAAAGACTGCTATTATAGGATTAAAATAGTATGAAGAGTAGATAAATAGATCAATGGAGCAGAATAGAAACCCTAAAAGAGAGTGATGCTTTTATGGGAATTTAGTCTATGAAAATATTGGCAGTAAAATCTGTGAGTAAAGTTTAACTGTTCAACAAAGTGAAAAGAAAGCCACTTCTGTGAGAAAATATTTTCAACATACTTAGCAGATACAGAATTAAAATTCAAAACATATGTAAAAGTTAAATTATCAAATAAAAATGGGCAAAAATTATGAACTGGCAGAAGAGGAAGTGCCAAAGACTAATAACCATGCAAAAGCATGTTCAATATCATAAGTAATAAAAAAATGGAATTAAAACAATAATATGTGTTTTACTCACTCAATTAGTAAGAACTTGAAAGATTTATAATATCCAGGGTCCGTAAGGTTTGGGAAATGGAAACTTGATTTATTGTTAGCATAGGCTTTTTTAAAGCACAATGTAGGAAAATCTATCAAAATTATAAGGTACAAGTTACTTGACTCAACAGTTTTACTTACAGGAATCTCTCTTGCAAAAATAGTAAGAGAGATAGGTATATAGAATTTTTATTCTTTGTAGTAGTAAGACATTGGAAACAACCTAAATGTAGGGGAATGCTGAAAGAAATAGGGGAATGCTGAAAGAAATTACAAAGCATTCATTTTATGGAGTGTTAAAAAGAGTTAGGTAGACACGTAAAATATGACATAGGAAAATGTCTATCAGTTTTTATTAAGTATTTGTGTTCCTTAAAAATCTTTATGTCTAAACATGTATAAATGCCTAAAAAATAAGTCTGGAATAGATACATGAACGATAGTTATCTCCAGACAGTGAAAAATGCTGGAAGACAAGGATATTTTTAGGGAGGCTTATTTTTATATATCTGAATCAATTGTAATTTTCAAAATAATCAGGTATTACTTTTATATTTAAAAAAATTTAAAAATATCAACAATTAGTTATAGACCTGAGACCACAGGCTGGAGGACCATTGCCAATTGTTCTCTGAGGGAAATGGGTTATAAACCAGAATAGTGTGTCTCTGATTATACTTGGATAGCTGGGGGAAGAGTAATGCCATTGACAGAGAAAGGACATGTGGAAAGGCAACTGTTTGTAGTTCTATAAGAAGGTAAATAAGGGGAGCTTACTTTCCCCTGATTTCATTTTCTCATGTAGAAAGACATCCATTCAAGTAATGCTTCTGGCCTCTCTGCCCCTGCAAAAATTCTTTCCCAAGGAGAAAGTTTGATTTAACTGATTGATGGATTTGGGATAAAAAGTAGGGAGGCTTGGATCAGCTCTTTCCCTCTTCCTCTTTGGGACTTGATCATACGCATGTGTTCTGGTCTATTCTTGGCCATGCCATAAACTTAGTGGTTAAGACTCTGTACCTAAACATGAAGGTGGCCTGTGGTTTTCCAGAACTGCCTTCACTGAGAAAGTATTGTGTCTAATTCTCGGGTTCTCTTAGGAAACCCACTATTGCCACATACCTAAGCTGTGTTCTCCAACCCAGGCTTTGTCAGTTACAAAGCCATCACTTTGATCTTCAAGTGCTTGATTCTTGGCTGCATCTCTCAATTGGTTCCAAACCCTAGATGGGTGGAGTGGTTTAATTTATTATTAGTACTTAACTCCAGATGCTTCCAGAGAGACACTGCATAATTCATACCAGAGGTTCATCCATTTATTTATTTGTTCAATCACCAACACTGAGCTAGGCTCTGGAAATACAAAGGTACATAGAATAGGGAACTACAACTCAGGATCCCATGATGTGTTCAGGAGACAGACATAAAACAAATATAGCATTCTTTCAGGCAACTGGAATGTCAGGAAAAGGTACATGGAGGAGGTGATATAAGCTGAGTTTTGAGGAGTGAAAAGAAATTCACTAGGTTGCTGGTGGAAGGATGGAAGGTAGTGAGAATATGGCATGTCATGCAGAGGAAACAACATATATGAGGCAAGAAAGCTTGGGAGAGCTTAGTGCATTCAGGGAACTCTATGAAGCTTACAAGTGAAGTACAGGGTACGCATTGGGATGATGGTAGTCTAAGCCAAAAAAGGATAATCAAAGTTGCATCATGCAAAAGCGTGTATGATATGTTTGTCTTGAATATGATGAAATCATTGAGGAATTTTTAACACTGAAGTAAAGTAAATTTTGCTTTTTAGATAGATCACTCCGACGGCATGTGAAGGATAATGTTTCTCCATTCTTTTAAAGTTTAGACTTCTAATCCATTTCAATATGAATTCCTAGTAGATGTGGTAAGTCCAGAAGGCTCACTGAAAATTAGCTACTGCCTTCCGAAGAATTGGGGCTGCAATTAGACACAGTGTTGGTATCACATTTTGTTCTATCCAGCTTCTCAAAAGAATTAGTAACCAAGATTGATTTTTCTATTTTCATTTTATTGATTTTTACCAGACCCCCGAAAGGCAGGTTGTAATTATTATTTTTTCTATTTTGTACATGAAGATAAATAGCCAGAAAAGACTTAAAGAGTTTAAACTAAATATAAGTCAAGAACAGAGCCTAGATTTGGGTATCTCTTAAAACCAAATAAGACTATACAATGGTGGGTGATTTTCTTCCATATCAGAAATTCTTCCCATTACAATGCTCACTCTCCTGTAGCCATAAAAAGTAATTATGTTTTGAAATATAAACTCTGACTATTTGCCCCTGAATCTGAATTCAAAATCAAAGTTAGATGAAATAACTAGTGTAAAACAGATTTTTGCAGAGAAATTAATATTTACTTCATCTTTTAATTCTTTTCTAAAATTTCCCTAAGTTTCTCTCCTTTGATGTAAATAGTTCATTTTTGGTATTCTCTCATTCACACTGTTTTGTAAATGCCCTAAAATACTGGATGCCAGGCTAAATAAAACAGTACAAACGTTTTGGTAAACTTCCTGGATCATGTCATGACTTCTACATATTGAAAGAGTCACACCATGCCAAACTGTTTGAAAGTCAAGAGATTCATGGAGAACAGCTTTGGAGGAACGGTAGTCTTATTATTAACCCTTTTGCAGCACTGTCCCCATGAGCGTTCCAATGTGCATATGAAAGATCTCTCAGAAAGAAATGACACTGAGACACATTTCAGCTCTTTGCTCTTTGACTTGGTGATTTACAACTTTACTAGTTGCGCTTGGCTGTCATGCTTCATATATGGAAGCACGTAGTGGCATTCTATATACATTTTAGTGATTTTTAAGAATCTTATTTGTTAATCCATTTTCATTTAATGAAGGGGAGGGTGGGGACTCCCTTTTATCTCTGCTTTTAAAATATTTTGAGGAAGTGTTTATATCTCCTTCCAGAAGTCAGACCTGTTGGTATATTGTGGATAGTTCTTCCACTGTCATCATATTTTTAATATCTTACTAATGTTGTGTTATAATTTTGGCACTGACCACAAGTTCAGTTCAGAAATTCAACAAATTTTATTTTTGTGGTACATGTAATAAATATCCAAATGTTTAAGTCGTACCATTACTGAAAAAATAACTGATAAAATTAGACTAAAACTGTTATGGATTTCTTCTGAGGAAATCTTTATCATAGTGTTCATTTAACTAAAACTGTGCACTTCTCACGTCTATGAATGGCTGTAGAAGATTTAATTTCCCCAGAGTTTAAACAACTATCTTCAGTAAAATATAAACAAAATTCACAAAACACCCAGATACTTTTGCTTTCCCTTGTATCCATGCCTGATGCCAAAGAATTATAAAGGGACAGAATCCTAACCACACACCATGTGTGTGCTCTGCATGTGAAGAGTGATGACTGGATGGTTACAGCTTTGATCCTACAAATGTTAGAGCTGAAGGAACCATCCGGGGAGGTGACAATCTATGAGATAAAACAAAAACTGGTATGAGTTGTTTCCCCAAAATGCCTAATAACCCTTTATGAAATTCTAATGTGTTTAGTTAGAGTTTTGTTTTGTTTTGTTTTGTTTTTCCATCCTTGAGCCACTCCACATTTATTAGTTTTGGCTAAAAACACTGGTTCTAAAATACAGTCATACAGCCAGTTCTGGAAGCCCTGCCAGCCAAAAGTCTAGACCCAGAAGTTCCAGATAAGGGTAACACAAGCACTCATTCAAAAGTTTACTAGATTGTAAGCTGCTTGAAAATTAACACCATATTTTTGCTATAAAATTGTATATAAAAAGTGTTAAGTACCTCCTACAAGTGCCACAGACTGCACTTCAAATAGATGGTGGCTAATAATTTGACTATCATTAAATGGCTAAAGGGTACATACCTTTTTACAAATGTTACTATCATTTTCTGGGCAATCATCTCATTTGTCAACAAAGTACTACCTGGGATAACATATTCAAAACTTGTTACAAGCAGTTTTCTTTGCTAAATTAACTGTTGGATTCATATGTGACCATATGGCTGCCAGCCATGTTCTATTGAAGTGGTTTGCCTGTAAAATGGAAATAAACATATTTCTATTCCCAGAAGGAAAAAGGAAAAAAAAACTTTTAAGTCACAAAACAAAACAAAATCTTAAAAGGCCAGAGAAATCTACCTACCCTGTGGATTGCATGCATGTGGTTGTAAAAATCTAGAGGCAGTGTCCTAGCACACACCCAACTCAGCTGGGAGAGAGGCTCTGAATCTTCAGCTCTGTTGTGTGTTGCTTCCTCTCATTTGTTGCAGATGGTACTAATCATAATGATAGTATTCCTTGACATTGCATAGCAACGAATGTAATGCATCAGTGAAGCTTCTTTCTAAATTAAGTAAAAGATCAATAGAAACCTAAATGTAATTAGCATATTCATTTGAGGACAAATGATAATCCAGAGTGACACATGGAGTCCTCAGAATATTTTAAAGGGAAAGCATACAAATTGGAGCAGCCACAGTTGCCTTGGGCATTCCCCAACCACGTCCACAGGGCTCCAGAGAGAGACACCAGGACAAAGGTCCTCCTCCAATGGAGGCCAGGGAGCATGACCCAAGGTTCCTCAGAGGGAAGGAAGCCTCATAGATACACATAGGTGCAGAGAGTATCCACAGCCTCTACCCATAGCTCTACCCTTTAGTGTCATACATTGTGTGTTATTCGTCTCTGGAGCCTCAACAGCACAGTCCCTGACATATGCTAAATGAATAAAAGTTTGATGAATAAATGAATGACTCAATAACATTAATAAAATGATCATTGACTGGGATGAGCAAAAAAGAACAACAAAAAAAGTCAACATCAGATTAAAATACTCAAATCTGTTAAAATAAAAGCTTTAATCTGTTAGTAATAATCTCTTATTAGAATAAATACAGTTATAGGACATTAAATACTTGTAAAACATCACTATGCCTGGATCCAAGTTGTTTTCCATGTGATTGATATTTCTTTTCCTCCTTATAGCTCAAAGGTTATGGAAGAGCAGAACACTTCTAAAAGTTTTATATTTGTGTTTAGGGCTGACAGAAGTATAGCTCAGCTCTGCTTGACCACATTTACTTTACTGTTGATTTCCTTCCTAGTATATGATAAAGAAAATCAATATTATGAGCACATGACTATAGATTATTTTTAAATATTCCAAAATTCTTTGCGACTTTTATCAGCATGACTTGACAAATACACCCAACCCCAGACGTAGTTAAATGAGCCAAATGTTTATAACATGGTTTAATGACTATGCATGCATAATGTTATTTTAATGATTTTGTTTTTCCACCAAAGTAGAGTACAGTGTGCGAGAGCCACGCCAAAAGGGCATACTGACCCCTTCTAATCTCTAACGGATCTGTTATTAGTCTAATAAGGCTCTGGTGCTGGATTTTGGTGATGGCATGGTATAATTTTAGTACTAACTACTTGAATGTTCATAGTAAAGGGGCAGGAGAGAATGGGCAATTACAACTTAATAATACAAAAATGAAAAGCAGGCAAGATGACTTAGCACAGTGGAAAGCCCATCAATTTTGCATTCAGTTGGGATGCTGAGATCTTTACATCATAGATTCTCAAGCAAATATCCATAATTCTATGCTCAGAATTCCTCTCTGTGAAAGAAAAATGCATAGAAAATTGAAAGAAAAACTGTAACATTTAATTTTTCTTCATAATCTATTCAACACATCACCAGCACTTATTAACAAAACAGTTATATTTTCCTTGTCAGTAGAATAGAGAAAAAATCTATAAGAGCATAGGTTATGATAGTGACATATGATAATATGTAATCACAAAGTCTATTAGTTACACAAATATTTATTGACTATCTACCAGGTCTTACTGTATATTTACATTATTTTTGTCATATATTTTCCCAGGTAATTAAGAATTCCTGAATCCTTCTTACATTGCCACAGGTTATCAGAAAGAAGGCACCATCATTTTATCCTCAAGGATAAATATTATAGTACAGTCTAGAAGGGAAGATACGGAAGTAAGAAATTACAATTCAGAATGATAAGACGTAATGAGATTCTTAGCAGGAACACTAATCCATTAAAGTTGAAGACAGGCAAGTAGCAGAAGGAAGATCTGGGAAGTCCTGGACCGAGAAATAACAGCTAAACAAGATCCAAAGGATAAATAGGAATGATCCAATAAAATGTGGGGGGGCATAAAGCATGAGGGTGCCAAGGGAAAAGGATTAGAAAAATATTCCAGACAAAATGAATAGCATCTGTGAAGGCTTGGAAGAAAGAGAAAGCATGAAACCAAGAGAAAGAGGAAGAAGTTCATGATAGGTGGAACATAAAATTAGGAGCAGAACATAAGGAGAGAGAAAGGTCCATGACATAAACAGGGTTCCAATCATGAAGGGTTTTATAAGCCATGTCAAAGGCACTGGAGTTAACCCCAAGGTCACAGCAAAGCTAGAGAAAGTTTATAAATAGGAGTGTGACAAGATCACATTAGCCTTTTTGAAATATCACACTGACTACCTAGGGAAAGTGAATATGTAGGACAGACTTTGGAGGAGGCAATAGAGACAACTTAAGAAGTTATTACATAATCTACCTGGGAAATGTTGATAACCTACTCCAGAACAGTTTCAAGAGGAATGGAGAAAAATGGATGGATGTCAGAAAGTTTTGGGTGTTGGAATAAGCAGGATTTAGTGATTGATTATATGTATGAGTGAGGGAGAGGAAAGATATCCAAGATTTTGATATACGAGCAGCTGAGTGGATGGTGGCACTGCTCATTGGTTTAGGTTTAGAAAAGGAAAATGGAAGAGGAGAGACAGGGAAAGGAAAGAAAGAGAGGGAAGGAAGAAAGGGGGAGGGAGGAGGAGTTAATGCACCACCTTTTGTAAGTTTTGATTTTTAGGTGCTGTGAACTACTTAACTGTAGACGTCCTGAAAGCAGTTATACATGAAATTCTGGGGCTCAAGAAAGAAGGCTAGGATTGGATCCAAAATTAAGATTAATCATTAAGGATCAGGGATTTTTAACCTGAAGTTCATAAGGAGTTTCAAAGGTTCTAGGATCGCCTGAAATTGTATGCAAAATGCTGTGGGTTTCATTTTCTCTTCTTTGTTTCATTTCTTAAAGTGAAACATATTATTGATTTATAGCTGTATTTTTTTCTAGCACAAGAATTTAGTGCTATAAATTTCCCTCAAGCACTGTTTTAGCTGCATCTCACAAATTTTTATTTATATTTTCATTGTCATTAAACTGAAAAAGAATTCTGCTTTCCTTTGAGATTTCCTCTTTGTCTCATGGATTATTCAGAAGTATATTGTTTAATTTCCATATATTTTCATATTTTCCAGATATCTTTCTGTAATTGATTTCTAATTTAGTTCTGTTATGATCATATACTCTGTATGATTTCAGTCTCTCAAAGTTTACTAACACTTGTTTTATGACCCAGTATCTGCCTAACTTCATGGATGTTCTGCATGCACTTGAAAGAAATATGTATTCTGTCACTGTTGGTGTAGTCTTTTATAAATGGGAAGTAAGTCAAGTAGGTTGATGGTAACGTTCAAGGCTCCCATATCCTTACTGATTTCCTCTCTACTTGTTCTGTCAATTACTAAGAAGTGTTGAAATCTCCAACTGTAATTGTATTTGTCTATTTCTGCTTTTAGTTCTGCCAGTTTTGCTTACTATATATTAAAGCTCTGTTATTAGGTACATACACGTTCAGTTTGTTTTGTCTTCTAGGTGAATTGACTCTTTTATAATTATGAAATGTCTCTTCTTACCTCCAGTTATATTCCTTGTCTTACAGGCCCCTCCAGCTCTCTCTTGATTAGGATTTTTGGGGTACATTTTTTTACTTTTAACTTATCTATCCTTATACTTACAGTGCTTTTCTTCTAAGTAACATACATTTGGTCTTGATTTTTTCTTGTATACACTTTGACAATCTCAGGCTTTTGATAGGAATGTTTAGAAAATTTGTTTAACTTTATTATTGGTATAGCTTACTATTTCTTTTCTATTTTTCTCATCTGTTCTTTGTTGTTTTTTTCTCTTTTCCTTTTGATTGAATATTTTCTAGCTTTCTATTTTGTGTCTTCTATTAACTGACATATCTCTCTTTTTTAGTGATTGCTCTAGGGTTTATACAACTTAACTAATCACAGTCTAGCTTCAAACAATATTATATGACTTCAAGTATAGTATGAGAACTTTAAATTAAACAATATAATTCCACATGTCCCTTCCATCCATTATGCTATTGTTGTCATTCACTTTACTGCTACATTTGTTATAAACTCAAAGTACACCATTTTTAATTTTTCAATCATTTAAAAAAATTTTAAACAAGAAAAAATATTTTTATATCTACCCAGATATCTACCACTTCCAGTGCTCTTCATTTCTTTGAGTAGGTCAGAGTTTCCATGTGTTTTCCATTTCCTTCATCATAAAAAACACTCTTTGCAATTTCTGATGGCACAGGCAGGTCTCCCCGTGACAAATTCTTTTGGATTTTGTTTGTCAGAAAATATTTTTACTTTGCTTAGTTTTTAAAGGATATTTTCATTAAATATAGGTTCTAGGTTGACGAGTTTGTTTATTTATTTGTTTTTGGCGTTTTAAAGATAACTTTTATGGTTTCTGACGAGAAGTCAATAGTAATTCTTATCTTTATTCTTTTGTATTTAATGCATCTTCTCCATGCCCACTTTCCTTTAAGATGTTCTCATTATTACATTTTCAGTAATTGATTATGATGTGATTTGGTATGGTTTACTCTGTTTATCTTTCTTGAATCTGTGGATGTATAGTTTTCATCAAATCTGGATGAGTTTTAGGCATTATTCTTCAAATATTTGTTGTGAACCTCCTTTTCTGGGATTCTATATTAGAACACTTAACATTTTGCCTGGAATCATGGAAGTTCTAGTTATTTTTTTTCCAGGCTTGTTTCTCTGTTTATTTTATTTTCATATTTTGTTTTATTTTATTTTCTATTACTGTGTCTTCAAGTCCATTGATCTTTTTTTCTGCATGTCTAATCTGCTGTTAAACCTAGCCATAGTATTTTTAATTCCAGATCTTATCATTTTTAGCCCTAGAAGTTCCAGTTGATTCTTTTTTATAGCTTCCATTTATTTCCTCATTACATTCATGTTTTCCTTTAAAGTTTTGGGCATATTTATAATAACTATGTTAAAGTCCTTGTCTTTTATTTCTATTATTTTTGTCATTTCTGGTTCTGTTTCTGTTGACTTCTTTCCCTGGTTATGGGTCTTATTTTCCTGTTTCTTATTATGTATAGGAATTTTTTTCATTGCAGGTGAACATTGTAAATGTTACATTCCTGAGCTTGATGGTTAATTTTATGTGTCAGTTTGACTGGGCCACGAGGTGCCCAGATATTTGGACAAACGTTTTTCTGAGTGTTTCTGCGGTGATGGTTTTGATGGGATTAATATTTAAGTTACCAACTGAGTAAAGCAGATTGCCCTCCATAACGTGAGTGGACCCAATCCAATCATTTGGAAAGAAATGAAAGGCTGACCCTCTCCCACATAGGAAAGAATTCTCCTTGCTAATAGTTCTCAAACTGGAGCATCAGCTTTTCCTGGTTCTACAGCAGCTTTCAATCTTTGAACTCAAACTAGGACATCAGTTCTGCAGATTTTCAACTTTCCAGTCTCCATAATTGCATGAGTTGATTCCTTATAATATATCTCTTTCTATATATATATATATATATATATATATATATACACACACACATCCTATTAGTTCTATTTCTCTGGAGAACACTGGATAATACGTTGTGTCTGGATTTTGTTGTTTTTGTTTAAAAAGTATTGTGTTTTGTTTGGGTAGATAAACTCCTTTAGAATCAGTTTAATAGTGTTAAGGTTATTTTTAAGATTTGTTATGGTGAGTCTAGCGTAGCTTTTACTTTAGATTTAGATATGTCCAACGTCACTTGGGCTCTAGTGAATGCCTTGGGTGTTCAACAAGGCCTGTCCATTCTAGCTGGTTGAAAGTCAAATTTCTCCCAGGTATCTGTGAGCTCTAAGAATTGTTTCACTTAAATTTCCCAGTATTTATTCTTTGTCTGGCCTCATGGAGTTTCACACTATGAAAGCACAGTTTAGTACTTAGCCAAAAACTCAAGAAGATCCGTTGGGAGATCTCTGGAGGTGTTTTTTGTTTTTTGGGCTTTTTTGTCTGCATAGCTCTTCATCTCTGCCCTACAAATTTAAGGCACTTCCGTCTCCCCAAATATTGATATCTCTCTCCTCACTTCAGCAAAATCTCTGTGCTCTATCTAATCTCCCCTCCCTGCACTGAGGTTCAGAAAGTGCCTCCACACAGATAGCCAGTCAAATCATATGACTCACCGTATTTTCTTCCTTCTCTCAGGAGTCACAAATCATGCTCCCTTTTCTCCAGTGTCTGGAAGAGTTTTCCCATATATTTTTGTCCAGTTTTCTGGTTATTTATACAGAAGAGAAAGTCTGGCTCCATCCATGCTATTGTGACCAGAATGGCAGGCTTAGGGCATTTGTTTGAGTAATCTTTGTTGAGATTTTAGAGGGTATCTTCCAAGATACTTAATCAACTGAGAAATAAGGCAAAAATATTGCCATATAGCTGCCAGAATAATACCTTTATTCCTTACAAAGCTGTTATTAGAGAAGGTAGACAAGTGAACTTCATAATGCTGAACCCCCAAATTAAAAAGACTTCTCCATTCTAGACACATGCCCTGCCTGGGGTCTGCCTCTGTTAAATTTATGACACAGAGATGCAAAGGAGCAAGCTCTCTATGGGAAGCTCACCACCAAGAGGAAGGGAGAAGGGATGGCACTGGGCTTTTCCTTCCAACCTCACTGTGAGAAGTCACTCCAACTCTCCTTGTTGCAGAGTGAGTGAGGGGGCAGAGAGAAGCCAGGAGGGCTATGCTAATGGAGTGCCCCCTACATGTTAGAAACCTCAGGATGAGAAAAACTCATACCAGCAGCTCATTTCCTTTACAAATTTTCTCCAGTTGTCCTGTCCTGTCCCCACCTACATTCTTCCTACATATGTCCTCTTAAAGTTTTCCCTTATGTAAGAATGCATTTCTCTACTAATTCTTGTAACTTTTCACCCCCAAATTATATTCCAGATACATCAGATAAAGTGTTTTCAAAGTTAGGGGGGAAAAAGAAGATAAACGGTGTACTGGTTATCCGTTTTTGTATTATAGTCTTCACTTAAATTCAACAGCCAGTTAATATCCTCCCACATATCTCTTCAAGGGACAACTACCTTTTGTCAAATCAATAAGCTGAGAATAGTAGCATCAACACCATCACTATTTGCCATTCATAGCTAAAAATAAGCCAGAATCAATGGTTGGTGCAATTATCCCTTGAGTGCAAGGATGTCGCTGATTCTGAGGAAATAAGGACTTATGAAAAGTTTAGACAATGAGTGAGAGAGTTTTTTGACATGGATGTGCGGATGTTAATTAAACTATATCACCCAGTATAACACACTTAATTCACAGGAAAGATTACGTTGGTATCAACTGTGTGAAAGGCTCTTTCAAGTATTAGCTTCATTTTCAGATATCTATTGCAAGTCTTGACATTAATCCAAATATCAAAAGAAGGGTTTTGATCATGGTATGTAGATACATTCTTCTCCCCAAATTGTTACAATAAAGCTTATGAAGTCACAAAGTGGGAAACGATCTGCTGGCAGGGAAAGCCAAAAGAAAATAAGCTTCCAAATAAAATGAAGCATGCAATGGCTATGAAGCAACATAAATAAAAAACACTGGCTACAGAGCCATTTCCCGGAGAAGACAGAAACCAGCCACTGTGGCCAGACAAATTAAAGCATTAAGGGATCAGCCAAAGCAGCCTTCGTTAAGCACTAGAATAGTACCTGCCAAACAGAAGATATATGGGACTCAACTCAGTTTGACTTATTGCAAGTTTTAGTTTAGAATTATAATTTGTGATAGAAACTGCCAAATGTGCAGTTTTGTGATATAAATGATAAATTAGAGAAATAAAGAGAACATGAATGAATACTTAAAACTGTTGGAATTCAAGCATCTAGAGGATGAATCAAGGCAGAGAATCTTTCATTAACCTCACAAATTTTGCTTTTGTCCAAGTTGGAGCCACCTAAGAAATTCCAATTAGCCAGTGTGATTAAGAAGTCAAGTGTCTATCTGTGATTTGGTTGGTTTGTTGGTTTCTGAAGACTGAGGTGGAATTGCAAATCACTGGCCCCCAAGCTACATCCTCAAGGTAGTCTCAAATAAATAAGGGTCTTTGGTGATTACGTGTTTATTTTCACAAGTGCCTGTCCTTTTGCTTTTAACTAAATTGTCTTAGAGATTTCATTCTTTCGTCTAGATTATGCTATAATTTAAACAAACTACAATACCTACATTTGAGAAGACTCAACAGGCCTCATTTATCCTTTCCATTTAAAATTCCCTAGCTGCACTTCAGATTCCCAAGCTACCTTTGAAGGGAGATTATGTGTTTCAAGTAT
The DNA here is from genome assembly GCF_021613505.1 of Equus quagga. Taxonomy (NCBI): domain Eukaryota; kingdom Metazoa; phylum Chordata; class Mammalia; order Perissodactyla; family Equidae; genus Equus; species Equus quagga. The sequence goes on along the minus strand of NC_060269.1, from coordinate 58,525,058 downwards.
GATTGAAGCATACTGCAACCTCAAGAGCAGATTGTAAACAATTAGAGACCAGATAGGGGTAATTCAAGTATTTCACTCTGACAACAGCCAAAAAATACTCGTGTGTGTCTTGAAAGACTCCATGTTAGCAATAAACTTTATTAAGTACATACCACCAAGCCCACCTCAAAGGGCAGGCTACCAACGTGCACGCTCCTTAAAGAGTTTGTAACTCTTCCCTAACCACGGTCACTAAAACATTCTGAAATCATACCAATAGTGTGGTTCAAATTCTTTTTTCACATTTGAGAAGTAAATTCTGAAATATCAGGGTGACCTGGCAATGCAACTTCTAAAAATAGGAAGGTGTCAAAACTCATTTATAATCTTGCAAAGATATTTTGCTTTTTGTATAATTAAAAAATAATGCTTTCATCAGATTACTTTCACCAAAATTGCTGGAAATAGTTAGTTTGGCACTAAGTAGGGAAAAAGTAAAACCTGCCTCCAATGTGTTTAAATTCTTCTTCCAGAGGCCTTTGACAGAAGTGAAAGTCTTTGGTTTACCCTACAACTTTTGGGTGAGTTATTCCCTTTTCAATTTCATTGGTAAATTCCACAAAGGAAGCGGCTTATGTGTTCTACATAGAAAACAAAATGTAAGAGTCAGGTCTCCACAGTCTTAAATTATGGACATTAATTATGGAAATTATCTGGGCTGTTCAGGGGAAACATAACATGTTAGAGGCAATTTGGGAAAAGTTCTCTTTTTGCCAGAATTACATATAAAGTTGCCTCAATTACTTTAACACTTTGGCATATTATTTTTTTCTGAGTCACTGTACAGCTATTCTAAGCCAGAAATAGCCTGTCTTGAAAAGCATACTTAATGTCCTTTTGCATACATGCCATTTATAAACTTAAAAATCTCATCTTATCCAAGTCATATACTTAAACAAACACACGTACATGGATACATATATTTACTGTAGAAGTTTGAGCTTTTCTATATCGATTATCACCCTTATCATTATCCATAACGAATTTTATAATATTTTTCACATTACTTCCCCCAAATGGTTTCTATTCATTAATTAAAGGAAAGGACGTTCACATCATCTACATTCTTAGCCAGGAATTGGGGCTGTCCCTATCACTACAATTTCCAGATTGAAGTTGAGAGTTTAAAGAATTGAAATTTCTGGCCTAAGAAATATTCTGGCATAACAATGCACTATCAGATGAGAACCTTTATAGCAAAAATAAAATAATAATAGATTCAACGTATTTGCTCAGTCCTTTACTGTTTAGCATTTATACAATGCCAAGATTCAGAATCTCTAATTCAGCTCTGCTATCTAGCAGTTACTTCCGTATTGCACTTTCTTCTTAGGATATATTTTATGACTGTTATATAAGATAGCATAAGGATATATAGCTGTCATTAAGTAGCAGGCAGGACCACTTTCACAATATCAAGTTAAAAGAAAACAAAAAGAACCCTTTGTATATGAGTCACAAAATTAGGTTATTTGGTTCTAAACCACGAATGTCCAATAATGGCAAATAGGAGGACAAATTTCATAATAATATGGTATTACAAGGAAAACAAAAGTGTCCAGGAATATCTCTCTCCTATTCATAAATTTTTAAATTTTAAATATAAGAGTAATACATGAATATTGTAGAAATTTTAGAAAATGCAAAAGATAATTTGGAGAATTTAAAAATCACCTCTATTTCACCACCCAAAGGAAATCATTGTAAATGCCTTGGTAGAAGTTGCTTCATGTTTTTTCTATGTATATATGTGTGTATATGTATGTGCATGCATACATAATTAATATCATAATGTGTACAGTGTTGCATAACCCGCTTTTTTCTCATAGTATACAATGAACACTTATCCATGTTATTAAATAGTCTTCAAAAACATGCAGAGAAATCACATCGTATAAATATGTCATAATTTATTTAACCAATCACCTACCGTGTATTCTCAATCTGTTTCTAATTTTTCACCTTTACGGATATTGCTGCAATAAATATTTTAGAACCTAGCTCAGAATACTTTCTTAAGATAAGTTTATAGGTGAAGAATTGCTCTCAAAAACAATATGAATATTTTAAGACTTTTGATAGATAACCAAATTAGAAATGTACTAATTTACATTCCCATAAATAATGTATGTGAGTGCATATATACTCATCTCTTTAAATCATTGCAACTTCAAAATATTAAAATTCGTATCTTATTTTAATTGGTGTTTACTTGATTACTACTGAGGTTCAGTATATATTCCTAATGTACATCCCTTGTGACTGGCCTGTGTATATCCTTTGCCATATTTCCACTGGGGTAAAGAATATGTATTTCTTTTGTTTCTTTTTCTTTTCTGCTTTTTCTCCCCAAATCTCCCCAGTACGTGGTTGTATATTTTAGTTGGGGGTCCTTCTAGTTATGGCACGTGGGATGCCACCTCAATGTGGCCTGATGAGTGGTGTCATGTCCGCGCCCAGGATCCAAACCAGCAAAGCCCTGGGCTGCCACAGTGGAGCGTGCGAACTTAACCACTCAGCCATGGGGCCAGTCCCAAGAATATGTATTTCTCAAGTAAACTGCTTTTTAATGTCTCCTAAAATATGGGACCAAAGTACAATTCAAGAGATCTTAACTCATCTGTCTAAAGAGGAAAGTAGTGGATCCCAGCTTTATTGCTCACATTTATTCCTTAGTCTTGGAATATTCACATAATATTGCTTTAGAACATCATCAAGCTAGTTTTCTTGATGATATCCTGAAACTCTGTAGACTACTGCTACATTCTTTCTAATGCTAAGATAGCTCTACGTCGTATCATTCTAGCTCAGTGGACCACTTATATTTTGTTTTAATTGAGGTTATCATTTGATTGATATATTTGAAAAGTAAACTCTGTAAAGGACTTCTGAGACTTTGAGTTCACCACAGTGAATTTATTCCTCACTATTAGGTCCCAGCTATTTCCTGTGGACTATAAAGACATACTACTTGAAAACAGGATGAAGTAGCAGGCAACAGGCCATTCACCTGTGTCTTCTCTCCGCACACTATCTACGCCCAAATGTTGGTGCTCCACAGGACTCAGTCACAGACTCCCCTCTGTTTTCTTTCTGCACTCAATCACCATGAATCATCTGATCCTTGTGGCTTTAAGTATGATCTATACACTATGATTCCCTAATTTTTTATTTTTATTTTTTTTTAAAGATTGGCACCTGAGCTAACAACTGTGGCCAATCTTTTTTTTTTTTTTTCTGCTTTATCTCCCCAAATACCCCCTGGTACATAGTTGTATATCCTAGTTGCAGGTCCTTCTAGTTGTGGCATATGGGCTGCTGCCTCAACGTGGCCTGACAAGCGGTGCCATGTCCATGCCCAGGATCCGAACCCTGGGCCGCTGCAGCGGAGCACGTGGACTTAACCACTCGGCCACGGGGCCGGCCCCCTGATTCCCTAATTTTTATCTCCAGCTTCAGCCTTTCCCCTAAATTCCAGCCTCACATATCCAACCACCTATGTAACATCTTCACTTGGAACCCCAGTAGGCATCTCAAACTTAAAATGTACAAAACACAACTCCTTATTCCTTAATCTCGCCCTCACCTGCTCCTCTTCAAGTCTTTCCCATCTCAGTAAATGGTTCCATCACCCAGTCGATCAGGCCAAACACTGAGGGGTCATCTGAATGCATCTCTTTCCCTCACATCATTCTCCATTGATCAACAAGGGCTTTGACTCTAACTTCAAAATATGCCACACATCTGACCACCTCTCACCACCTCCTCAGCTGTCCTATTCAAAGCCATAGTCAGCTGTTGCCTGGAGGCTCCTAACTGATTTCCTTGTTTCTAATCTTGCCCTCTGAAAATTTTACTCTTCATGTAGCAGCAGAATGACCTCTTTAGACATAAATTAAAACATATCACTGCCCTTTACTCAACCTTCCAAAGGTTTCCCAACATGGTCAGAAGGAAATGCAAACTGCTTACCATCAGGCCCCAAATAACTCGGTTCCTCCCCAACTTCTTCTCCTACCACTCACCTCCTGGTCACTCCAGTTACACAGGTCTTCTGGCTACTCCTTGAGAACACTAAGCTCATTCTCTGTCTCAGGGTTTTTGCACGTTTCTGTTCTCTGACTGGGAACAGCCTTCCCCTAGCACTTGGCATGGTTTCCTCCTCCGCTTCATTTAAATCTCTATTCTAACAGCACCTCCTGAAAGAGGCCTCTCTGACAGCTGTATCTGAGATATCACTGCTGCTTCACTCTCTATTGCTTTCTTCTGATTTGTTTAGCCTTGGAGCATTTATTATGTGTGCGTGTGCACGTAGGTATATGCGTGGTGTGTGTAACATGGACTCCATAAAGGTGAGATTTCTCTGTTTCTTTATTTTTCTCACTCATATCTCCAGCTCTTAGAACAACAGCACACACTCAGTGAAAATTTGTTCTCCCCTCTACTTCCATTAACCCTGCCACCTGTACTAGAATCATACTGATCTGTATTAAGATGTTTGTGTTATTTTCTATTACATTCCATGTTTCTCTTAAGTTTCGTCGGAAAGGTTTAATCACAGCGTTTGACAAAAAAAAGTCCTAACCATTAGTACAAAAAGATGTCCTGAGTGGTCGTCCAGTCCAGTCCCCTGGCTTCAGTTGGATAAGATGTTATTAAACTCCTTTTACAGGGTAATCACTAAAATCCCAAAATCTTGTGGCTAATTTCCAACTGTGTTTGAACTCACAGGTTACAGGTACTCAGTGATAAAGAGAAAAGTTGGGAAAACCCATTTGTTGTTACTTTTAACTCGTGCGTAATATCATATTTCAAAAAGACAATAACATAACAATCTATCAAAACCCTTAAAATATTCATATTCTTTTTGAGAATAATTCTGTTTCTAGGAATTTATCTTAAGAAATTATTCTGAGCTAGGTACCAAAATATTTATTGCAGCAATATTTGTGTAGGTAAAAAATTAGAAGCAGCTTAAGAATACAATGGTAGAAGATTGGATAAATAAATTGTGGTGTATTTGTATGATGTGATTTTTCTGCATGTTTTTGAAAACCATGTCATGACATGGATATATGTTCATTGTATAGTACAGAGGGGAAAATCATTGAGTTTGTCCATCCTATTCATTTCTAGATGAAGAAACTAAGGCCTAGAGATGTCAAGCGATCTATCAAGGACATCACTGGCTCCTCCACGTGCTGACCCTTTGCATAACTCTCACTGATAGCCAGCATTTATCCTCTTGTTTCTCCTATAAAAAGATTGGAATTTTTCTCTCTCAAGGAAAAATATCCAAAATCCTGGGTGTTTTGGAAAGAGAAGAAACGCAATCCTAGTCATCCTCAGCTACTTAAATGAAAGCAGGATTGGCAGAAAAATGCATAAATGAAAACTGCCAAAACCCTAACTTCAAATTAGAGCTTAGATTGCAAGAGCCTCTCAACTTGACTCTTCAAAGAATTGCTACTCAAACCACATCTTGTGGTTCTATCTGCCAGGTTTATGATGGCAGTGGTAGGGGCAATAAAATAGTCAAAGGGTAAGTAAAGGAAAGGAGAACTAATATGAAAATCTGACAACTTGGTTCTGGATAATTGAGAGTTGACCGTTAACACCTCAGCCGTCATACAGCAACTTTAGCCTTTGGATAAAAATATTTTAATGCAAATTGTTTCACTTTAGGAAAATTATTTCTGCTTTCAACAACTGGAGGTTTGTCTCTCAAACTGATTTTCAGGCTAGTAAAAGAATGTGAATAATGATAAGGGCCAGCCCAGAAAATACAATCTCTGTTTGGCACGGGACTATGTACTTGTGGCGTTGAATTCAGACTTTTTAGTTCTTTTAGTTATTCTGTGAAGAACCTCCTGCTCCATCTCCTGCCCCCAGAATGAAACTCTGTAGTACACTTCTTTTCCTTCATTAAAATAAGACTGCTCTTAAAAGGCAGACACATATTTAAACTAAACTCTTAAAATTTTGAATAATGAGCACTTGGCATTCACAAAACCGTGTTCCCAAAATCTTCACTAATGCTCAAATCCTGGGGTATGATTTGATGGTAAAAGTAAATTTAGAATTGGCTTGCAAATGTGTTTTCTTGGGCCTTCAGAGAGCTAACATTAAAAATAAAGGGGGGGAGTTTCATGTAAAAATCTGGATTTCTGGATTCTCTTGAAAACTGGAAGACATGGCAAAGCAACCCCAAGTTCCTACCTGGCATCAGTCAGCTAGAGCTCAGGAAGGCTTCTGTTCTTGGATAGATACAAGCCCACCAGTGCATGACATTCTCCACTCAGCTCTCTCCCCTCATTTCCAGTTGTTTTCCTGGACCAGTTAGGCATTTGAGTTTGTGATCTAGCATGAGAATAAGTAGTTATTCACTTAAAATGTACAATAGCCATGAATAACCAACAAAGACAGTTTGAGTTGTGGACAGTGGCCTTTGGGTAGATTCACTCACCAACTACTGACTGCCAGTTCGTACACGTAGTGGCTCTATAACATGAAGGCAACTTTCTGTTTCAGCGAAATGAGAAATTATTTTATTTGAGTTGCTCTTACATAAAATCTGTGAATGGCAAGAAACTTTTATAGACTATAAATGTTCTTAAAGACAGAGGGATACATGTTTTAAAAGATTGATTTGTCTAAGAAAAGTGGAACATATTAAATCCTTTTAGAAACCCCACGTTCCAAAGCAGTAGCTCTCAAAGGACGTTTCCCCACCAGCAACAACAACATCTCCTGGACACGTCTTGGAAATCCAAATTCTCAAGCCACACCCCAGACCTACGGAATCAGAAAGCAGGGATGGGGCCCAGAAGTTTGTGTTTCAACAAGCCTCTCAGATGATTCTGATGCACACCAAAATTTGAAAAATCTGGGTCCAGAGCTTTCCTCCTAGTGTGCCCTGAAAGGAGATGTTGGTCTCCTCAGCCCTCAGGGGTTGGGCAGCCCGGAGGGTTCAAAGGCCCCAAGCTATAGTCTAGCATCAAATGGCTCATCAGCATTGGCGTTTTAGGTGTTCCCAACTTGTCCCCAGAGATGGCAAGCAGAATGGGCATCATCCAACACTTCCTATTCCTGCTCACTCCACTGAACTTGGCCAAAGAGGTGTTCTACCATCTGTACTTCTACTTCACTGCCAGCAGCCATCTGAACAAGAGCCGTGCAGCTGCCGAAGAAGCTCATATCCCATGTGGCCAAACAGAAGGTCACAGAGCACAAGGCTCAGAGCTCAAGAGCCAGTCAGGGGTGGGGACTGGAGAGGTCACAGAATCCATTCTGAGACCACACAGCACAAATTACATGATAAAAGGAAAAGCATGGGCTTTCACAAAGGAAGCCTCCCTCTCATTCTTTCCCTTGCTTTAAACTATCAAATTCTTTAACCTCATGCCATAAATGTATTCCCAATGGCCCGCCGTGGCAGTCCAACCAAAATGTGATCTTCGATTGTTTCTCTTATCCTCCCGTCTCTAGACAACCATACAGAAGATGCTGTGCCCAGTGATTTTCTGCATGAACTTTCTGGGTGCTTACGTGTTCAAATCCCAGCTCTGCTATGTATTTGCTTTGTGGCTTTGGACAAGTTTCTTAGCATTTCTTTGCCTCAGTTTCCAAATCTGTGATATGGTGATAATAGTACCTACCTCTGAGACTTGGTGCGAGGATTAAGTGAGTTAATGCCTGTTAAAGCTCAGCTTGTGAAATTCCTCAGCAGAAGTTATCTATGTTGTTATTAATCACCTCCCACGTCTGCTGCTGCCCCCACAACTTCCTGGCAGGCTCCCTAAGAGAAAGGCCTTGACGTCACAATGGCTGCGAGAATGCCGGCCTCCCCTTGCTGGGCCACAGTCCACAGCAGCCACCCCCAGGGAGCCTTACCAGCTTTTGCTGCCACTATCTCCAATCCCACTGCCCTAAGTGACACCCCCGCTATGGACACCACCAGCCCTGAAATTGTGGCTGCCACCTCTGGGACTCTCTCCCAGAGTTGCAATGACCTCTGTCCTTTTCTGCTTTTAAAAGAAGGGAGACAACTTGTCCAAGGTTATGCTCCCTTCCCAGGGGGGTCTGCATCCAATGCCGAGACACAAAGGCCCAGCCTCATGGGACAAGCCAACGGGCGCACTGCAGCGCCAGAGCTCCAGTAGGATCAGCTGGGACCTTTCATCTGAGCTGCGCCACAGGCTAGCTTCTTCCTCTGCCCAGTCCTGCATCCTTCCCCACTGTTCCACAGGTGTTGCTCTGAAGGGTGCACTTTAATAAACACCCTGCATGCTACTCTCTGCTCTGGAGCAGCTTCCCCGGTAATCCGACCTGCAAGGATCCAGGTTGCAGTTTACCAAATTACTGATAACATATCCATTTTGAGGCACTGAACTCAAGGAAAAATATAAGCTATAAAATTTCCTTTCTGATTCCTTCCACCATACTGTTAGTTTCTCTTTCTTTCCAATTTCTTTGAGACATAATTGACATAAAACATTGTATTAGTTTAAAGGGTACAACACAATGATTTGATACAGGTCTGTATTGTGAAATGATCACCAAAATAAGTTTAGTTAACATCCATCATTTCACATAGTCATAAACATTTTTTTGTGATCAGAACTTTTAAGATATATTCTCTTAGCAAATGAGAACTTTTAACATATGTTCTCTTAGCGACTTTCAAATATACAATACAGTAGTGTTAGCTATAGTCACCATGCTGTACATGACACCCCCAGGACTTACTTATCTGTACCTTCACCCCATTTCCCCACCTCGCACCCCTGCCTCTGGCAGCCACCAATCTGTCCTCGATCTGCAGGCAGCCCTCCCTGCAGGTGAGGGAGTGAGTCGTTCCGTCCTAAAGGAGGGATCTGGGCACACCACAGCGTCCACCACAGAGCCACCTGGGCACAGAAAGGAACAAGTTCTAGAAGTATGTACAAAAAAGCCACGAATGGCGGAACCTATGGGAAGACAGACTGGAACATTTAGGGGGAAAAGGCGGCCTTTTTGTTTTCCGTTCATATCTTCTGTGCTGTTTAAACTCGGAAAGTATTTGCTTTTATTGCTGTTAATTTTTTTTTTTTTAGTGTCATCTGGGGTCATCTGGGTAATTGGATCATAGGTCATTTTTTAAAGGAAAAAAATGCTTCATAATAAAAATAACTAACTTTGAAAAAATAACAAATAAATAAAAGGGGAGAAAAATAAATAAAACCTGCATGCAGGGCACGCACTTGGAATCCGTTATCTCTCTGTCTGCTCCCCAGCCTGCGGAGTCAAGGAAGGCCAGCATCTCTGAGTGACCCCCTTGCCCTCCTCACTGTGGAGCCCAGCGGGAGCTTTCTCACCAGGCAGGAGGGGCTGAAGTCAACGCAGAAGCCCTGGCTGGTGCTCGCCCTCCTGCCTGGAGGGGAACACAGTGGACTGCAGCAGGCTGGGAGCTAACTATCCTTCAGGCACCTTTTCAGTTTTCAAATGTGTGTCCATGCCCATATACCCCTACTTAGACTCTATAGAACAACCTTTCAGCAGGGGCAAAATTCTCTTGGCACGCAGATTATCAGTCAAAAACCATTTAAAATCTCTCCTTGCCCTAAGCAGATCTCCATTTCAGGCCTGGCAAGATTGCACATATAATCCGAATGTGCAGAGATGCAATTAGATTTGAAATCTATTCGGTGATTTGCTTAGCATTGTACCTTTTTATAATGGTTTGCCTTAGCAAACGTTAAAAATAATTTGCTCTACCTGACACGTGCTAAGAAAAGATATGCAATCTGATATGTTTGCCCCTTTCTCCCTCATACTTGGCCTCAAACTTTTGGTTCCTTAAACACAGCATGTTCTCTCTGATCTCTGAGCCTTTGCTATTGCTGGTTCCTACTGTTGAGAATTGTCTCAACCTTCAAACCATCCCCTCACTTACCTTGTCCCTATCGTCTTCAGGTGTCAGATTAAATGCTAACCACCACACCCACCCCCCATAAGGTCTTCCCCAGACTCCATAAAGTAGGTCAGATCACCCTGCTGTCTGTCCCCATAGTATCTTGTACCCTCACTGATGGCAATCCTCTTCACATTCTATTACATTTCCCTGTTATTTGTCTGAATACTCAGGCAGATGAGGACAGTGTCACTTGTATGCCCACTGTCTAGCACAGCTCATAGTTGGCATTCAAAATGTGTTTTTGAATAAATGAATGAGTGAATGAATGAGAAGGCACTTTTGGATTAACATTAGCTTAAAACAAACCACAGAATAATATAGCAACAGAGGGAAGATTAAGTCTGCATAAATTTCACTGTACATATGTACTTATCTAGTATGCTCTTGAAGTCTGTTACTAGAAACATCAAAGCCCTATAGTGACATAGAAAAATGTTTTCATCATCCAATGGAATCATTTGCTAGGCTGAAGAGTAAGGGATGTTGATTAACTATACCATCACAATATAAATCAGTTCTCTTTTTTTAAATGGAGGCTTTGCATATGTAATTCAATATAGAAATACACAGTATAGGTAAAGTTACTGTCCAGAATGGAGAAAGTCGCTTGAATCTACAAACAAATTTTCTACCGATCACATCATTTCCAAACATCCCATTAGTTGCAGAGAACAGCATAAGTGACACATTTCCCTGGAAAAAGAATGGAAGGGTGTGACTGAGGCTTTATCAAAACCAAAGCATGTGCTAAGGACCTTCACCCAGGAATGTAAACTTTCTCTTGCTGCTTCCTATTAATAGTGTTAAAAAGCACACCATGGGGCTTTTTTTCTATTAAATATTGAATGAATCTGTGAAGCGCTATGAAATGCTAACCAGAAGGACAACCCAAAATAAATTTAACAACAAGCACAGATCTACGAGGAAAGTCCTTTGTAATGTTTTCCAGGGCACTACACTTTTTGAACACTACATACCGGAAAATGTTATATGGAAGAAACGTCACTTTATGAGCCTTTAGATGAGGCCTTTTCTATTTTAATGAATGTCATATATACGGAAATGTTCAATATAACACAGTTTCACTGAACTGTATTGGTGGAATAAACTGCAGTCACTTTAAATTTTCGGCTTTAATCTTGTGAGAAATACATTTCTAAATATCTTTGGCAAGATATCCAAGGTTTATTTCCTTCTCAATGTGGATTTTAACTCAAAAAGTCCAGCCAGGCTCACATTTGTGGTACTCTTCAGGTTAATTACAGGCAAAGAAATTGACAAAATATCAAATGAGCGATGAGGATATTTCTATTCAATTATTTTTAAGCACTGAAAAACAGGGTGTGCGTGAATTTTCTCAGTTTTAAATTACTCTCAGCATTTAAAAACCACCTGGATGGGTTCAAGAAGTAATGTGAGGCTGAGAAAAATATGAATTAATGAAGAACACATTTTGGTGATAGGCCTATAAATAAATTGTTTCTGAGCATATAGTTGGCACCCGCAGATTGAATAATGCTAATATAAGCAGACACAGATTTCTAAAGTCTTTTTATGTAAAATGTGGCTTTCTTTGCTATGCTAATGAATGCCAGGGAGAGTGTAAGCTGTATTTTAACTTTTTGTTTACACCGTTGGACACATGCTGAGAAAGTTCCCACAAAATACTGCTTACCACGTGGACTTAAAATGTCCAAGCTCACGGAATTCATCACATTTTAAAAAATGATTCGGTTTCCCACATTCAAGATAATAGTCCTTCGTTATTTTTAACAACTTTGGCATATAAGATACGTAATAACTGCTTAAATATAATAGCATAGCCTTCGTTACAATAAATCATTAAATTTAATAGGTCTGGATTGCGACGGACTGCTGATTCTTCTAGATGGTAAGATCTTTATCCTCCCTGGAAGCATGCAGGAAAAATCCAAAAGCAAATTTCTTTGAATTTTCAACAGAGGCAGCCTATTTAGGTGGGTTCATTCAAAACCAAAACATCTTTTCCAATCAGGAGAGCAGAAGGCATCATATTAGGAAGAAAATACACGGCAGGTGGAATGTGGAGCAGTCTCCTCACTTCCCAGGACAGCAACGATACAACCGTTTGAAATGTAGCAGGAGCGGAGACAAAGCAAAATGAAAGACACCAGCACGTCACTTCGCCTGTTGTCAACATGCTTTCACATTTCATTTCATCTAATATTCCTCATAACAACCCACGAAGAAGATGAGGCCAGCAGGACCACCCCTAGCCCTGAGAGCTAAGAGGACTGATACAGGCTCACATACCATATCTAAATATTTAAATTTTACAGCAAGCTCACAAGCGGTTAAATAAAATATTTAATATGTTCTCTTCCCCTGCTTTAACAAATATATCTTCCTAACAACAAAATTGAAAAATCCATGTAAAACCGCAGTTTATATAAGACTGAAAGTTGGTAAAGTATCAAAGAAAACTGAATTTAACTTTTATTGTGCATATTTGAGTGTTCTGTTGATGCGTCAGCAATGTTTGGGTGAGTGATAAAACAGAAATAACATAAACCATTTTAAAAATTGTATATTTATCTCATAGAATTTCTGCAAATTCGGTAATTGTGTTGCTGTAATCAAGGTTTCCACATAGTTGGTTTCTATTGGAAGCCAACTCAGACAACCTTTCTGGAGTCATTATAGTTCTTGAGTAGTTTTTTATTCATTAATATGGAGCAGTTTTGTTCTGCTAAGGCAATAGCAACTGAAATTTTTAATAAGAATTTAGAGCAATCTTTAAATTTGGAAATGGAATATGAAATAACAAATCATGTTCAACATTATAATAGGGATGCAGGTGATAAATTATTATCCCAAAAAATTACAAAATAGTTTAATTACAAGGTATAAATCTCTGTCAGTTTATCAGATTTTCAAAGCATCTTAAAGCAGTATCCAGAGCCATACAATCTCTCTTAGGTTCTTCTTCTTTTAAAATTGTCACTGCAAGGATATTACAAACAGAAGTGAAAATAGCAGTATGTTACTCAGTTTGCTCTGGTCACTTTTCAATTGAGACCATAACTTGCCTTCTAATGGCCAGAAAATATGCTTTATAGAAATTAGTTTTGGAAATGCTTGTACATAAATCTTTTTCTGTGTAGTCAAGAAATATGTTCATTTCTTGTAATTTCCTTCTGTTTTAGTGAAACGTCACATTTGTTGCATATTTAACATGTAGTTTCTTGCAATTTGAAAAAATAATTTTCTCCCAAGTTTTGTTTTTTGAGTTTTTCAATCCTTTTAAAAATGAAGTAGCCAAACACATCTTTTCTGTGTTGTTGGTCATTATCTTCTGCTAACATTATTAATAGCAAGCAACACGGACAGTCCACATTCAAAATTAAATTTATAATTTGTTTTCCACCAAAACTTACAATTTCATTTTTATTTGAGGAGTTTCTCAACACAGCTTTTGAAATCCAGTTAAGCTGAGTAATATTTACTTTTTTACGTGTTTTTTTCTCTCACTTTATTATCCAAGAATTCAATGATCCAATTTGAATTCTCCATCCAAGAGAGAAGTCGTATTTTTCATTATTTTTTATTCATACTACATCTTTAACCATTCCATTAACAAATTTGGAAATTATTTCTAATAAATCTAAAAATTTTCCATGTTTTTTGTAAATGTTAGGAAGAGGTTGATAAAACAGTACAAACTTTCAGTTATAAAATGAATAAGGTCTCAAGATCTAATTTATAACATGGTGACTACTGCTGACAACGCTATATCATATAATTGAAATTTGCTAAGAGAGTAGAACTTAAATGTTCTCACCAAACATACATATCTACGTGTATGTATAATATATATTATATGTATAAATATGAGAGTTGATGGATATGTTAATTAAGTAGATAGGAGGAATCCCTTCCCCATGTTTACATATATCACATCATCACGATGTACATTTTCAATATCTTACAATTTTATTTGTCAATTACACTTCAACAAAGCTGAAAAAAATTAGTGCTGCAATAAGCATCATTGTACTTTGCTAAATATTGGACACATGATATCTTTCCTTAATATTCTTTTAGAACATTACAACAGTGTTGTATATTCTGCTCTATATTTACTTCTTTGTTGAAAAATATCAATTGTCATTTTTTCTTTTTTTTTTTGGTTCTAGTATTTGCTAATTTTATGTGTGTGACAGTTCGTGTTCTTTTAATCGAGACCATGTTTCCAATCACAAATATCTTCATTGGTCAAAGCCAATTAAGAACATTGGTTGCGAAATATATAGCAGGAGTAACAAGATACTTTGTCTTTGAACTTACAATATAACAGCTGCTTTCTCAGTTTGAAAGAATTTGGGTCTAAAACGAAATATATGAAGCACAGAGGATTTTTAGGGCAATGAAACTATTCTGGGTGATGCAATAATGATGGATACATGTCATCATAGGTTTGTCCAAACCCACAGAATGTACAACACTGAGAGTGAACCCTGACGTAGACTATGGACTTTGATGGATAGTGATGTGTTAATGTAGGTTCATCAATTGTAACAAATGTAGTGCTCTGGTGGGGATGTTGATAATGAGGGAAGCTATGGACCTGTGGGCACAGGGGGTAGATTGTACCTTCCACTCAATTTTGTTGTGAACCTAAAGCTGCTCTAAAAAAATAAATATAAATTTTCTGCCACGTTTATCCAATGGAAAACTGTAATCATTAATTTGAATCAGATTGTGCTTTGCTAGAAACATTCTCATTTGTGTCAGGATATGACAGCCGTTTTCCAGAATCATCATCCAATAAACAGAGTAAAGTTCCAGAGGTTTTGACTTTCTTATCCAATTTGCAGATTTTATGAATGTAGTTTTCTTCAGCTTCTAACAAGCATGCCAAAGTTATATTTGCTTTTTCTGAACTATGAATTTGATATGAATATTTTTTCTTTCATTTTAATTGTTTTGAGCAGGGGTTAAGGCTTCCTTTAATGAGAATTTGACATTGCAGAAGCTTTATCTGAACAGTTCCAGTTGTAGATTTGATGAGAATAATTTTCTTGCTCATTTTCATTGAATCTTCTTTAAATAAAGAATTTATAATGTCTTGCTTACAAATTTTTTGTGGGCCATGCTGTCTAGAAGTCTGCTCACTTTCCTAGCTTCCAGTTATTTAAATCCGGAGCACTAATTTGAAAGGTTTCTCTCTCTTATTACTTTTTAGTTTTTATCCTATTTTAAGTTCTGCTTTTGTATTTTATATTTTTATCATGATTCAGATTGTACACATTCTCAATGGTCTAAAGCAGGAGAGAGCAAATTTTATCTGTAAGGGGTCAGATACTAATTATTTCTGGCTTTGTAGACCATGCAGTATCTGTAGCAATCACTCAGCTCTGATGTTATAACATGAAAATATCCATAGACAATACATAAAAATATGGGCATGGATATATCCCAATAAAATTTTACGTAAAAACAAATAGTGGACCAGATTTGACACACAGGTACCGCTGATCTAAAGGAATAAAGAATAAAACATTGTTTTCAAAGTGTAAAAACATTCCAAATGTAAATAATGTAGAACTATTTTTCATGTTTCTTATTTTTCCTCCAAAATATTCAAACTAATATATTAAAATTAAAAGACAAAATAAAAATTATAATCAATATCAAAATTTAAATGAGGAGATAGTAAAACTGAAATTTTAATTTAATTTTTGAAAATATAAATGCACCTTATTAAATATTTTTAAAAAGAAAAACCATGCACAATCAAAATGTTCAATGTCCATCTAGCTGCCAATGTAAAGAGACAACATCACGAGAAAGACAAATACTGTATCACTTAAATGTGAAATCAAAAAACCAAAGTCGAACTCAGAGAATCAGAGAGTAGAATAGTGGTTTGCTAGGGGCGGGAGGCTGGGGGAAATGGGAGATGTTAGTCAAAGGACACAGACTTCCACTTATGGGATGAATAAGTTCTGAGGCTCTAATGTACAGCATGGCGATTATAGTTAACAATACTGTATTATATACTTGAAATTTGCTAAGAAAGTAAATCTTAAGCAATCTCACCAAATAAATAAATAAGGAAACTATGTGAGCTGATGGACGTGTTAACTTGGTTGTGGTAATTATTTCATAGTACATACATATATCAAATCATCACATGGTACACTTTATATATATACAATTTTATTTGTATATACATATACACAATTCAGATACTATGTACCATTGTTGTGCATACCTCACTAATTTATGACAACCTTCAGATCCAGGAATTAGAACACAAACATATGGCAGGCTTCGGCTGTCATAACAAAAAAACACAGGCTGGGTGGCTTAAATAACACAAATTTATTTCTCACAGTTCTGGAAGCTGGAAGTTCCAGATCGACATCCAGCAGGGTTTGGTTTCTGGTGAGGACTCTCCTCCTGGCTTTGGACAGCTGTCTTCTTGCTGCGGTCCTCACATGGCCTTTCCTCTGAGCCCATACAGAGGGAGAAAGAGATAGGCCAGTCTGGTATCTCTCCTGATGATGGCACTAATCCTACCTGATCAGGGGCCACCCATATGTGCTCATTTAACCTTAATTACCTTCTCAAAGGCCCTGTCTCCAAATACAGTCACATTGAGAGTTAAGGCTTCAACATAGGAATTTGAGGGGACACAATTCAGTCCTTAGCAACAAGAAAAAGCAAGAATATAGACACTCAGCGCTACTGGGAAACAAATGTTTTGTTATTCAAGAAAATGCTTGGGGCCCCGCCCCGTGGCGCAGCGGTTAAGTTCGCACGTTCTGCTTCAGCGGCCCAGGGTCCACCAGTTCCGATCCCGGGTGCGGACATGGCAACACTTGGCCAGCCATGCTGTGGTAGGCGTCCCACATAGAAAGTAGAGGAGGATGGGCACGGATGTTAGCTCAGGGCCAGTCTTCCTCAGCAAAAGGAGGAGGATTGGCGGTAGATGTTAGCTCAGGGCTAATCTTCCTTTAAAAAAAAAAAAAGAAAGAAAGAAAGAAAATGCTGTATTAATGTTACCTGATAGAAAGGATCTGGAAAGTTCATTTATTTTTGCTCTACCTAAGTATTTTTATCCCACACTTCCAAAGCAGAGTCTGTCTCTGACATTGGTAGTGACACAATCCACCGTCCTTCATGGCATTAGGACACTAGAGCCTTTTGTTTCATGGATACAGGGCAAGACAACTGAAGAAGCATTTCTTTGGAATCAAACAGTGTTTATGATTTACAGGATCCTCTAACAGGTGGGCCCAGGTCAGGGGCCCCTCTGGCCTTATCTAAGACGATCATTTCTGCAAGCATTGTACATATGAATGGAAGGAGACCAAGCAACTTGTTTAGCCTTGAAAAGTGTTTCAGTCAGGACTAGGGCTACATTACATTTTTAAAACCATATTTACCATTCATGGCAGGACATCAGTTCCTTATATAGATCAATATTAAATATGTTTGGGCTAGGATAGAGGTTTGAAACTCATTGTGTGGTAGCAACTTGAGTAGTAGTACCCAGCACAGATTAAGGAATCAATGAATATATGTTGGAAAAAAATGAGTGAATGAATGCTTATATAGCCCTAAAACTTATAAATTTATGAAAACATTGTAGAGTAGTAGCCATTTTATAGTTGAATAAACTGAGAAGAGAAGTCAATTATGGCCCAGAGGAGGACTTCATAATTATTGATTCATTACAAATATCACATAACTACTGTTTTTAATATAGCGATCCTTGATTATTTTGTCTTAGATGTCAAAATTATGAATCCAAGAAATAGTAGTCTTTCAACACACAGGATTGAGCAGCCTTCTGGGAAAGACTTCATCCTGTCCATTATTCCCTATCAGAGCTAGTAAAAAAATTGGCCTTCAGAGGAGGGGGAACTCGGAATAGAGGTTTAGAGTTGTGGAACACAGCAAAGCTTTGGTCACTAAGAATTCTTTGTATCCAGTGTCTACCACCACCCAATGGTGGCAGCCATGGGGCTTTGGAGGGGACAGGTGTGGACAGTAGTGTTGCCGTGGAAGGATCTTGAAGCATGAGCACCAGAAGCAGTTTGGGATGCTATGTATTGAGCCTAGTTTGTCACTCATAAGATTCTCGTATCGCTAACAACAAGAAAGTGGATGATGCACAGTCATGAAATTATCCTACATCCCTGATGAGCCCCTTATTTCTTTTTTTATAACTAAGTATAATATAAATTAATTTGAGGATAAATTCTTCTATCCCCTTGCCCCTCAAAATTAAAAAAATAAAGACTCTCAAGTAAGACACTGCTTAAAAAGTTTTTAAATGCTTATAAAGGAATAGTGGGGGAAATCCTGGCAGAGGGGAGCATTTACTTTGTGGTACTAGTGTGGACAGCGATTTAATGGGAAATTATAGCCTTTTGGGAGCTGAGTCATAAAAAAAAGTCTTCCAAAACACCAGGCTCAAATTATTATTATTTGCAGAAGCGAAATAAAAGAGAGAATCGAAAATGTTGCCAGTAACAATCAGTCCGTTACTTTTGGTTTCTCCATAAGAGCTTATGCTGAGACAGGTAACACAGCAACTAAATTACAATTGTCTCTAATTGTGATTGAGAGAACTGGGAACTTAATCATGTCTTCTAAGTAATGGTTTGTTCTTTCAGGTTCAGAAAATTTAGGTCAGACTCAAATGGATCCTCTACTTATCATTGATCTAATTGAATTTGCCTTTTAAATAAAGAAACTCATTTCACTAATTGAAAGAGTTTGTTTTGCTACTTCTGTATTGCCATAGAAAACACAAGTACACACAGACACACACTGAGACAAGATAGGAAAACATCTGTCTGTTTCATTGATTTGATCTCATTAGGCTTTTAAAAGGATAAATATATCTAGATGGACTCAACATATGCGTCAGAATTATTTTGGCTTGTTTTTCAATGCATTTGAATTTGAAGAGCATAACGTATAGCACTAAGATTACCATATAGTGGTGAGAAGTCTTGAAACAAGGTTTTATCCTAAGGAAAAAGTTTATTGGGTGATATCCATTTTTAAATTAAAAACCATAGAATTGTTAACTTTTAAAGTGCTCTCACGCTATTGGAAATGTTTTGAATTCAGCTGGTTAAAACTTTTCAACTTTAGAACCTAAATTTTAAAAAGCTATTGCTTTTGCTACTCAGACTATGCCCAGAAGGAAACTTTAAAAGGAGAGGATTGCTTTTCTTTCTTATTTTGAGGTTGTCGTGTAGTGTAGTGTAAAAACTCTGGACTGGTGTAGAGATACCCGGGTTCTAGCTATTGTTCTCCCGCTAAATGTGTGTCTTCGCACTTTCCAATGTACCTACTTCCTCTTCTAGAAAATGAAGTGGTTAAATTGTCAGTGAATTCTCATGTCCTGTAGCGCCTTTAGGATTCCAGGAGAAGCCTCTGACACTGTGAGGGCAGGGGGGTTAAGGATTCTTACACCTGCCACCCTTCAACCAGAGCAGCTTCAGTTTTATCTGTTTTATATATTGGGTGCCCACCTTCTTATAAAATTTCCCTTGAAGAAATAATTCTATGCAAAACAAAAAGAGATTGAAAGTTACTTGACAGGATGAACACTAAGGCCTACCAAAAGAGTGTTCTAAGCTTATAAACTGCTAAATTGCTTTTAAAAACTGGAGACTTCTGGATATATTATCCAGATTCAAACCAGCTGTGAATCAGTTAGGATTCTCAGTTGCAGACAACAGAACTCACTTAAACTCTAGTTTAAACAGAAACAGGAATTCCTTTCTAAAAGGAACTTACATAGCTGACGGACTCTGTGGGAAGGGGAGAAAGTAAAACCTAGAGGCTATGCAGCGAGATACAACCCCAAACACATATAGACTATCGTTCTGTAGAAAATTCCATTGCCAACACCACTAGGCATAGAAGCTGCAGCTCACACCTCTGGCACTGGACTTTGGCCACTAGAACAGCCACCACTGTTGCCTTTACACAACACACACATACGCACACACACACGTGCCTCCCAGTACATACTTCCAGAGGCTGCTGTTTTCTGATTCAGAGTATTGTGTGGGTGCATCTACTTGGTGCCTCAGCTGCAAGGGAGGATTGGAAATCAAGTATCTGATTTGCCTTCTTGGGGAAGCAAGATTCACAAGCAGGAAGTTCCCCCAGGGAGGGTGTTCAAAAGGTACTGAGCGGTAGAAGCATTTCTCCATTTCTCCTTTTAGTCACGAAATTTTTGCTGTGCCTGCAACGTGCCTGGCACTTTTCTGGGTGCTGGGATAAAACAATGAACAAAATAGACAATGTCCCTCTGTCAGAAAATTTTACATTCTAAAGGAGCACACAGACCGTGAACAAGGGAACAAATATATGTTCAATATGTCAGATGTTGAGTAAGTGCCAAAGAGTAAAATAAGCAGGATAAAGGGATGGAGAATGATGAGCAGGAGCCATCCTGACAGGGGAGTCAGGAAGGCATCACTAAGGAGATTGCCCTTGAGCAGTGCAGAGTACATCACCGAACGCACGAAGGAAGCAAGTTATGCAGATATCTCAGGGCCGAGCATTCCAGGCAGAGACAGCAGCACACACAAAAGCCATGAGGTGAGGCAAATATGTTCCACACACTGATAGTACTCTCACAGACCCTTCAGGAGAATGTGCAAAGCCCAGAGTCAAATAATATGTTATCTCATATTCCTAAGAGCTTGAATATTTTTCCAAACTTAAGCTTCCCAAGTCACAACTGTGAGGCCTCACAAGGAACTTGTGTATATCCAAGGCAACCGAAAGAAGGCAGCAGGAGGAAGCAGAGGTGCTGCCACCATAGACACAGACGGTGCAGCTGCACACAGCAGCAGATTCTGGGTCAGCAAGCACAAAACCCAGAGTTGGGGCGCTGGGTCGAATTCTATTGTAGCTGCTACAGCAGCACCTTATAAAGAGAGAGATGTTCTTACTGCCAGAGACCTGCATCAGAGTATGGAAGAAAACACCTGACAATGCACAACACTCCCCAGACACTGACACCAGCCCATTCTGTAGAGTAGCAAGATCAGCGTTTGTACAAAGCAGCAAATGACCTTCTGTGCAACATGTAGTAGGTAGATATAAATCCCGCCCACAGCTTAACATTATTTAAGTATACATAACACATCCATTCTCATACACATGTTCACTTGCTCACTCTACTAGTAGGTGCTCAGTTAGGAGTTTGAGAAACTCAGTTGGAGTTGAATGAAGTCAGAAGAGGGAAAGGATATTTGGTAAGAGTAATGTGAAATCTCACAGAAACCAAGGACAGGAAAAAGTTGGAAAAAGAACTCAAACCTCTAAGGGCTCACTCTCTCCTCCATTCCCCTCTTCTCCTCTCTGTGCATCTGCCTCATTTCTTTTTTTCTCTCTGTACATTGGTTTCTGTTTTTCTGGTGGGAAACATGGCAGCCAACAGCCCTCAGCTTTATGTTATAATAGTGGAATCTAAAGAATTCTCTTACTCAGTTCCAGTAACAGGATTTCCAATGATGGATCCTTTGATATAATAAAGACTATATCTGGTCTTTGTCCTTGGTTTCTGGCACAGAGCTTCAAAAATCATTGAAATTTCCTGAATTATAAGTGTCTTTGCTATGTTGATGAAGTGATTCATAGTGGGCACCTAGATAGCTTCAGGATGGAGGCCGGTCACCAGAAAGACTAGACACGTAACTATAGAGTTGACTGGACCTCCAGGGAGGGGATGGGGGCTGGAGATTGAGTATGGTCACATGGCCAATGTTTCAATCAATCATGTTTGCCTAATGAAACCTCAACGAAAACTCTGGACACTAAGGTTCTTTCTGGTTGGTGAACACATTGATATGCTGGGAGAATGAGGCACCCTGACTCCATAAGGAGAAAGCGTGGAAGCTCTGTGTTTGAGACCCATAGAAACCTTGCCCCATGCAACTTTTCATTTGGCTGTTCCTGAGTTATGTCCTTTATAATAAAACTGTAATCTTGAGTATAGCACTTCCTTGAGTTCTGTGAGTTGTCCTATCAAATTATGGAAAGTGGTGAGCCATAGGAACCCCCAAATTTACATCAGGTCAGTTAGAAGTGTAGGTGACCTGAGAACCCCACTTGCAGCTGGTGTCTAAGGTGAAGACAAGCTTGTGGAGGACTGTGCCCCTAACTGTGGGGTCTGATGCTAATTCCAGGTAGTTGCTGCCAGAACTGAACTGCAGTCCACCCATTTAGGATGGAAACAGAAAACTCTGACTAGCCAAGCCTAATCAATGAAGCTAAATAGTGGGATACTATGATTAGCCCATCTTGGACCATTGAACCAATCAATGGTCACATTTATAAATGTGGCAGCACCTAAGGCAACCATGTGAATTTAGAGGGGAGGAGCAGTTCCTAGAAAAGAGATGCTGAGCAGAAACTATCCTGCTGCTCTATACCCACTGCTCACAGCTTGAACGACTAACCAAGTATGCCATGCATTTCATTCTTAAATCTAGTCTTATCTACTGATAGCTCTACCAAAGCTATAAATTCACGAAATCATTCCATGTGGCTGGAAAGTATATGTAATGCTGAACTTCTAAACGTTAAAACATTTCAAAATGACAAAACACTTTTTAGCAACTAAAACATCTTATATTAAAATTGAGAGTTTATAAATAGTAACCTGACCTTATAAACAACTGGCTATGGATTCCATGTATCTAGAAAATTATTCCATGTTTTTCTCAAGTATATATCTTCTTTGGCACAGTAGATAAGTACCCTCCTAAAGACAGCTCTGAAAATAAATTGTAAAGTCTATTCTGGCATTACATGCCAAAGAGAGGAGTAGTTTCCCATGCAGTATCATGATAATCTATAACATGGTAGCAAAGAACTAAAGTCTTGTGGAGCTAAAAGAATAAAGATGAACACAGTCTATTTTCACTAGTAAGGGGCACGTGAGAAAGAGAACTCTATTACCCTGCTCTGTACGTCCTGCCTGCAGAAGTCTTCCCATGCACCCATGGGTGTGTTCTCTATCTCGCAGCACCCCAAAGCAGTACTTCATGTATTAGCTAGAGACCACTATGTTGTAGTTGCCGGGGAATTCTTCCATTTCCCCCAGGAGACTATACAGGAGTTGAGAACACAGGCTGTCTTGTATTCTGTTTAGTCCTCAAGACCAGCACAGGGCCTAGAACATCTCAGGAGCGCAATAAATATCAGTTATACAGGTGTTTGCATTGTTTGATGGTCTTTGGCAACTGACCTAAACTCTCCGAGTGTTGGTTTGCTTGTGAGTAAAATGAAGGTAATTATAACCCTTACTTCATTGGGTTGTTATGAGGATTAAAAGCCCCATAAACGCTACTGTTGTTGCTGTTGATAACTGTGGCCCAGTCAGCAATCATTATTCACTGATTAGAAGCCATCAGACCCAAAGCAAGCTATTTATAGGTGGAGAAATCACAAGAGAATATTTCACAAGAGGTCCAAGTCACAGTTCTCAAAATAAGCAGCAAATGAAATCTCACTATTCAGACAGCCGTCCCCTTTCCTGGCGTCCCCGCAGTCATTACACCCTGGATATTATTAGAGTTTTTTTAATACACGTCAACTCAGTTATACATTTATATTTACTACTTACAATTCATTTGTTTATAGCAAGTCATCAGCATAATTTATTAGGAGTCAAATTATGTAGTTTTAGTTTACTTTACACTTCATGTTTAGAGACTTTATTACACTTTATTACACTTCATAATACTGAAATAAAGAAAAAGTTCTGGTGATTTTTCTACTTATTTTATTAAACCACTTTGCTCCAGAGTCCTTGGCATTTGTCATTTACCTCTTTAATATGCCAGCTCTGCTCCTCGCTAATTCATATCCTCGATCCTGAGATGTGAGTCAGTAAAACAAACACTGTTAGAAGCAATTTATAACATATAGAGATTAAATTGTGTCATTGAGAAATCATTTTCATGCTTAGACTCTTTATGGAAATCAATAATCATAACATCCCATTCATACCACAATTTTTAAAGAAATAATTTCGAAACACATGAACACACACTTTGGAAAGAGCAAGTACACATGGAGTTCTAGCAGGCAAATAAAATCTCTTGTTAACCAAAAAGAAAAAAAATTTCAGAAAGAACCCTGAGGTTCTTTCTGAGCCAGCAGAATTCTGGAAAATAATGCTACTAAAGAGGATGGTAGGTACGAGCTAAGAATTAGAACTGTAGTTATACGTGATATCCAAACAATCCACAAGAAAATGAAATGCTTTTTTAAAGTTACAGTCATCAAAGATATATTATTTAATTAGTAAAGGTAATGTCATTCTTTTGAATTTTTTTGGTGAAAAAGGAGAAGAAAACTCGTACTGCATTGAATAAAGGTATTTGACACTGGCCAACTACTAAATAAATTTGACATAAAAATTGAAGTCATTTGAATTATCAATTGCATAATTAGAACTTATACTGGTTTGAAGACACTTTTAGAAGCTTATTAATTCAAAGTGATTTTTTAAAAATCTTCAGTCAAAAATACTATTCCACAATGCCCAGAGTGTAGTGAAATGTGGAGTAAATTGTCTGCCTCTGGGAAGACACTGAAAACAGTTTCACTGGAAACATGTTGATAATGCCTCCACCCTTTCAAATATGCAACTATGAGTTTGTTATCTAAATCACACATTCCATACTTAATTGAGATTATAATCCTAAATCTTTGCTCCAAACAAGTTCTTAGGAAATTATAAACAAGAGTCTGCTTAATTTTGATACAAAGCAAAATGTCACAATTTACTGTCAGTGATCACAGCTTCAGCTCACCAGTGGCATGCTAAACACGTTGCTTCTTGAAAAATTGCCAACTAACATTCATTTTGTGACATATGAATATCGCCAGGGAAATTCAGGACCCTTCAGCCACTTATGTCTCACGTTAATATTCGCAAGTGGTTTTATCGAAGGTGCCAGCATTGCTCCCCATTAAGAGTTGTCATACAATGTTTTATTTTGATATTTTACTTCACTGATTTTCATCATAGTTTCCTACCTAGGTTCCAGACACTATGACTGCATTCATAAACTTGCATATAATATGCATGTGAAATCATATTTCCTTCTTGGACGTGTTAGCAAAATTCCACCAGTCTGTTCCTTTTTAAACTGTTAAGTTTTCCACATTGAAAAGAGAATTGAGTTACAATTACCTACTGTGACTTTTCATCAAAACAACGTTTAAAGTTGTATATAATATTGTTCCATATTATCCCTTGCCTGAGGAGTTTAAAATATTTCACACACCCAGATATTTCTACCATAAACCCAAATCCATATTAAAGCATTTTAAAGTTAAAAGAAATTTTTAGAGATTTTTCTAGCCTAACCCCTTCATTTTTCTGATAAGAAAGCTCAGCTCAGAAAGATTAGAGGAGCAGGAGGGCCTGGTGGGTGAGAATGTAAACTCTAGGGCCAGGCTGCCCGGGTTCAAGGCTGCTTCCACCACTGCCTCGCTGTGGGACATCGACAATTTACTTCACTTCTCTGTGCTTTTATTTCTGTGTCTGTAAAATTGTGATAATAATACCTACTCTATAAGATTTCTGTGGGAATTAAATAAAATAATACACTCATTGCCATGGAAAACAATTCTTCTCCATTCCCATGATTTCCACGAAGAGGGAATTTCCTTAAATATCCGTGACTATGACGTTGGAAGAGGAGGTAGAATGGTGTAGCCCAGATCCTTTCTCTCCCTTTATCTTAAGACTTCTGCTCTGTTCTATTCATCTTAGGTTGCCCGTCAATGGAAAACTTCACAGTCAACCAGCATGGCCAAAGACGGGATTCAGAAATCCATCTCATTCCAGGGTTCAGTATTTGGAAACCTCTGTGGCCGAGTTATCTGGTGAGATCTCCATGAGTCATAAAGGTGATATTTGGCTCTCCAGCTCACCAGTTTTGTTTTATCTCTCATTTGGTTCAGAACTCTGGCAAGAAAACACCACCATAAAGCACGTAGCTCAGAGTGCTTGACACACCGTGAGCACTCAATTCACATTGGCTGTCACCATGATTATTTCATCTAGCTAAAAGTCACCTATCACATTAGCATCAAAATTAATATTACAACCCAGATCCCTTACTTACAGCGTTAAGATCTCGTTTATGGATAGAAAAAAAGGTGCTTTGACTAACATCTTATGATCATACAATTTTATGTTTCTATCTCACAGCTCTTCAGATTCATTTAACAACCCATCGCTATGCCCTTATTTGAGGCAAATGTGTCCTGAAAATATTTATTAAATATTTTTTGGAATCTAAAAATCAAGTAACATTAATTTATATTCTCATATAAAGTATTTAAATCATATCTTGATATTTTCAGTACAAAAATACGGAAGTGAAAAAATAGCCACAGCTTTCATTTCTCAAATGAATAAATTGCATTTCTTAGATTTAAGTTTTCAGTTTATAAATGCTACATTTCTCATCTTTATAACTTTTGAAGTCGTAATTTTCCCCTTAAATGTGCTATTTACCGCTTCCCACAGTTACTAGCGTATATACGCACCCTACCATAGACCATACCCACAGCTGGAATTTTTTAATCTTTAGTAAATTACTTTTTTGAATGTAATAGTTTTAAAAAAGTCTATGAATGTTTGCATAGAAGAACTTTGAATAATAGATTTTAAGTTTCCTTAGAGCAGTTCCTGGATCTTTTTCATTTGTCTTATTTATCATGAATCACACCATATCAGTCCCCTACTCAAAACTTCCCAGCGTCTTCCCATCACATACGGAATGAAATCCTTTACAGCCCACTGTGAGCTGGCCCAGACTCCTCTCTGACCTCATCTCCAGTGAGCCCGCCCTGCCGCTCCGACTTCCAGCCACAGTTTACCTTCTCACTGTGCCGGGACACGCCTGAGGCACCCCCATCTCAGGCACCTGGACTTGCTCTTCCATCTGCCAGGAACTCTGTCCTGTTAGATATTCGTGTGGCTCACCCCCTAGACTTTTCCCCAGCTTCTTCCCTCAAATATCCCCACATCACATTCTATCACTCCCTATCACTTTACCTTATTTTATTCTTTTTCATACTCTTTATCACTACTTAATAATATTCACAGCTTGGTAATATATACATGTTGGTTATTTATTTACTTATTTATTTATTGTCTGTCCCTCCTACTGAGATGCAAGGGCCATGAAATTAGGAATTTAATTTTTATACCTTTTTCTCAAGCACCTGGCAGATGTTAGATGCTCAAAACTGTGTTGAAATAATAAGCAAGAAATGAATCCTTGTATGTCAATACTTACCACAGTCCCTGGCTTATAGTGAGCACTGAATATGGGATGGTTGAATGAATGACTAAAACAGTTTGCTCAACAAAAAATATTGTACCCAGAACAAAGGCATGACCTGCCTGTCTTCAGACATCTTAGAAACTCACTGGAGAGAAAATAATTGCATGCACTAAAAATTTTAAAATGATATGTAATACTGTGCTAAGCTGCATGTAATCAGTTCTACAATAATTGTGTCTGAATCAATGATACAGCTAATAAGTGCGTGATTGCTCAGGAAGCAGCATTTGACGAAGCCTGGAGTTCTCAAGTCAGGCCTCACTGGGCAACAACCTGAGATGGATCTTAAAGGACTTATGAGTTTTGGGTAGGTAATGCGGAGACGTTACAGAGGAGAACATCGCAGTAAGAGAGAAAAGCCAGTTCTCGATGGAATTGTATTTTCTTAACAACACATTTTTTCAAGTAAAAGTTTTCCAATTTAAGTATATAATGAATATTAAATTGTATTTCCCTGGCAATGTTGAGATTCTCATGATTTGAAGTTTAGAATTATGAAATAAAAATTAGTAGAAGTTAATTATAATAACTCTCATCTCTACTTATGTGCACAATTATTTTTGCTTAAAGTAATTTAATCAAAAGTTAGTATCAATATTAGTAAATTATACCTATTTAGAAAACTAAAATGCTTTTAGAAGAAAGGTTTTTAATAAATTGAAGGTACAGGAAGGGCGTTGGAGTGTCTTAACGTGACCATATCCATAAAACATGTTTTTTTATGATTACGAGATAAGTTATTGAAGATATTTTCAGAAATACTCATTGTCTCAGACATACTCATTGTCTTATCCTGTACTTGAATAGTAAGTGGCTTAAAAGGTATTTTTGCTTGCTTGTAATTCAAGGCAGTAAAGCTGCTTATCAAGGAACGGTACTCCAATGTTATGAAAGAATTAGCGTAGGTTCCTAAATTTCAGTAGGCTAGGCTTTAGTGAAAGGGTCAGGTCAGTATGTAATTTGTAGGAATTCATACTTCATATGCTGTAGCCTCATATTGAAGTTTTGATGCTGTTTGACGCTATTTACCAAGTTAGAACCTAACTGCTATCAGCAGGACACAGCACTGCCTCTCAAGGGAGTGAGTCAAGTCCTGAACAGAGACGCTGCTGCCATGACTGTAAATGACTTCCCAGGTTACAAATAAAACCATCGCAAAAGAAATGGGTCTGAAGTGCACAATATCTCTCGCAAAACCGAAAAATAAAATCAGTTGAAAAATTAGTCTCTTGCTGAACTGCAAGAATAAATTAGTAAAATAATGGCCCCACTCAAAAAATAGTAATGGGTACCTGTTTCTAATTTCTTTTTTTCCTCTTGCCAGTGAATATTTTGAAGCTAGAAAAGTGAAATAAGCTATTTTAAAAAGAAATTCAATGTGTCTACCTTAACTTGACATTATAAAAGGACAAATGGAGCAAATGAAAGATATCTGTGAGAAGACTCTATCTAATGAAACAGTCGTTTTAAGGTCCCTCTACCCTCCACTGCTGGGAGAGAAGCTTCAAGTCTCATTTACATGGCCATGCATGTTAATTAGTTTTCAGTCAGTCCATCATCAAGCATATGGTGGGGGCAGGAGTGTCTGCCTTGTTTGAGGCTACTTGAATTCTCTGGTTTTAGTAGGTATTAAGATGGCAGGAATGCTAATGGCCGAGTAGTCAATCAGAGCTAAAAACTACACTTTCACAACTGAACAGCTAAATCTCAATTGCATCAATCTGTTTATTGCAATTTTCAAACTTGTTGACAACTATCATATAGATGAATGTTCAGTGAATACACTTAATTTGTTTGAAAAACAAAGACAATAAGATGATAGCAAAGCAAATCAGAAAACATCCAAATGCATTCGACTCAACAATTTGGAAAACATTGCTATACATAACATTTGGCATGGAGTTTAGGATAACACCTGGATTCAAGCTCTAATAATACTATTCATGAGCACTGTAGCATTTAATATTCCTAGATTCCTGTCCTTACTGGAAAAAGAGGATAAAGTTCTAACTCACAGAATTGTTGTGAGAATCAAACAAGCTGTTTCAAGCATTTGTTGAGATAAGGTGTGCTTGCAAAAGCACTTTAGAAATTGTGAAGTGCTAAACACATAGTAATTATGAACACATTTTATTATTTTTGCTTTTTTATTTGTGCCTAAGGTATGCAGAATTAGATTAATCATAATTCGTACTTCATAGCACGCATTCATCATTGGTCCAGGCTTGGCCCACTTTTAATTAGTTGGCTGATGATTTATTTAGCATTTTTAATAATGTAATAAGTATTCATGAAATCACCACTCAAAACATGTTAACACCTTGATAACACATAGCCCCATCTCCCATTTCTTGCCCCCTCCCCACTGAATCCCATGTACGTCATTCCCTTGCTTTACATAGTCTGATTGAATTGGTGTATATTTTTTTATTTTAATAACAATCTATTTAAATGTTCTTTTAGTTTTTATATAAATAATTATCTACAAGTAATGACAGTTTTATTTCCTCCTTATGCCTCTAAATCTTTTTTTCTTATTGCACTGACTAATAGCTACAGAAAAATGTTGAAAGCCTCAAAACCGATGAACTGAGTGTCCGTGGTAAGATTCTAGCAAATGGACAAAAAACAGACCCATGAAAAGAAGAACATAATTAAAATATTATTTATTTTAGAGACCGCATTTCTATGACTACATTTGAAAGATTGCATCTGACTGAGAAAATTGAAGTAATCCAAAAAGAACTTCTACAAACTTCCACCAACACATCTACCCACCTGAATTAGTTTGCTGGGGCTTCCATAACAAAGTACCACAAACTGGGTGCTTAAACAACAGAAATTTATTTTCTCACAGTTCTAGAGGCTAGAAATCCAAGATCAAGGTGTGCACAGGTTTGGTGTCTTCTGAGGCCTCTCTCCTTGGCTTGTAGATGGCCGCCTTCTCACTGTGTCTTCATATGGTCTTTTCTCGGTGCACGCATATCCCTGGTGTCTCTTTTCACCTCTTCTTACAAAGACATCAGTCATATTGGACTAAAGCCCCATCCTGTAATTTTATTTTACCTTAATTACTTCTTTAAAGACCATATCTCCAAATAGTCACATTCTGAGGTACTGGGGATTAAAGTTTCAGCATATGAATTTAGGAGGGGTGACACAATTCAGCCCATAGCACCACCTATGAGCATCTGTGCCCCAAATAATACTTTTATGTTCCTTCTACAGGGTAGATTCAGCCCCACATCAAGGGCCCGCAGTTTGTTTGCATTGCAACTCCCCCATTCCCCTCAGGCAGACAACCTTGAGCAGAGCACAGTCTGCACAGTCGTAGGTCATGGCCCAGTCTGCACCCAAATACTCTGCTTCCCACCAGGTACTATAGAAGGACACTCTGTCCTCTTAGCTAAAGCTGATCCATCCACTTGTACACTTGATCCTTACTCTTTTGCCTAGTCAAGGCCACACTGGCAATGCTCACCTCTCTATGCTATACTATCAATTTTTTTCCTCTCTAACTAATCATTCACTTCAACATACAAATATGTTGTTATTTATCCCATCTTTAATCCTATCTTTGACTCCACTTCCCCTTCCACCAGCTACCACCATTTCCCTGCTCCCTTTATGATAAATCTTCTCAAAGAGTAGTCTCGAGTCACTATTTCCAATTTGTCCCCTTACATTCTCTCTTACCCTACCTGTGACAGACTTGATGTCTCTCCTCCCTGTGAAAAACCATTCTCCTCAAAGTCACCAAAGACCTCCATTGCTAAATCTAAGGATCAATTCTTTTTGCTCATGTTACTTAACCCATCAGCAGCATTTGATACAATTGATCACATTGATATTGATGTTTGATATTCTTTTTTTTTAACTCAGCTTCCAGGGTACCACATTCTTGGATTTCTTCCCTCCTCTCTGGTCACCCCTTCTCAGTCTCCTTTTCCAGTTCCTCCTCCTCTCCGTGATCTCTTAATGCTGACATCCCCCAGAGCTCAGTCATTGAACGTCTTCTCTTTTCTATCTAGATTCACTCTCTTAATGAGCTCAGACTCACAGCTTTAAATACTATCTATACCACAATGACTCCCAAATTTTCTGTCTCTCTAAATAAACTCTAAATGTGAATATCCAACCTTCTATTCAACATTTTCTCTTGGATGCTGTGGTAGGCAGAATTCTAGTTGTGACCTCTAGTTGTTGAGAGCACCCCTACCTGACAGCCAGCAAGGAAACAGGGATCTCAGTCCTACCCCCACAAGAAACTGAATTCTGCCAAGAACTTAAATGAACCTAGAAGAGGATTGTTCCCCAGAGCCTACAGATAAGAACTCAGCATGACTGACACCTTGATTTCAGCCTTGTGAAACCCTGAACAGAGAATCCAGCCATGCACTGCCTGACTTCTGATCTACAGAGCTATGAGTGGGTGTTATTTTAAGCCATTACACATCTGGTAATTTGTTACACAGGAAAAAGAAGGAAAAACAACCAACTCCACAAACGTGTAATAAGCACCTTGAGTTCAACATTTCCAAAGCTGATCTTCCCTCCAAACTGGCTGCACCTCATTCTTCCTCATCTTCTTGATGGCACCTCCTTCCTTCCAGTTGCTCAGGCCAAAACACCTGCATTAACCCTTGATTTCTCCCTTTCTCTCATAACCCATATCTAAACTGTCAGGAAATCCTGTTGGCTCTGCTTTCAAAATATATCCAAATCTTAACACTTCTTACCACCTCCACTGCTACCACTTCTGTCCAAAACACCATCATCCTCTCTCACTTGGATGACAGCAACAGCCTTTTAATTGGACTCCCCTGCCTCCACCTTACCCCAAGGTCTGTTTTCACCATGGTGGCCAAAGGAGCCTTTTAAAAACTGTAAGTCAGATCACGTGACTCCTCTGTTCAAAACGCTGCAGTGAGTCCTCATTTTACTAAAAGAAAGCACTTATGACAGTGAAAAGAGAGACAGGCCTTATCCTGCCCTCAAATAGCTTTAATCCTGCTGCTGTGGTTCCAACTGTTGACATACCTGTTGGAAAATTTTACTTCCAACCGTAGATCTCTTTTCATGAGACAAATTTATAAACAAAACTCAGTGAAAGAAAATCTCCTGAATATCCCAACACTCTCGAATTTTCTGAGAATCTGAGAATAATAAGAGGCCTAGATGTTCTCTGCCTTGAAATCTTCCATTGGAAACTGTTGTGATTTAAAAAAAAAAAAAATTGGAATTGTTTCCAGCACCTCTGCCACTTCTCAGCCGCAGGACCCTGGCAGGTCAGTCAGCCTCTGAGGTTCAATTTCTCATCTGAAATGGGAGTTAGTAAGGCCTGCCCTGCCCAACTCCCAGGGCCACTGCAAGAATTAACTGAGATTCTCACGTTTGGGGAAAATTTTATAATGAAAGAGCTCTGTACACATGTATATCCTTATTATTAACAAAACTATTTAGCAGGCTCCCTGGTGAATGAGCGGCCTCTCAGCACCTCATCACTCCTCCTTGCAGCCAATGAACCTCCCTATAAAATTACAAAGATTTCCAGACCTGCAGGTGACCCTTAGGCTTGGGTGCTCATTGCTTACCCTGTGACCAAGTAATGAAGAGCAAGTTATGGCTCGTAAATTTTCAGAGCTGTCTTTTTCCTGCAGAATTTGAAACTAAGGCGGAAGGGGGGATTGGGGCTATTTGGTAAATACAGCCATTCCTTCCGCTTACACAGGAATCCCAGTGTTCAAATGTCAGCTAGTATTACCAACACATTTCAGTTCCTGCCTTCCTTCATTTCCACATCCCCAGCCTTGCTGAGAAAAAAGTTACAAAGCCACTCTAAGAAAGAGCAGAGCAATCATCTTGAGGAAAAGGGGCATTGTAAGAATGTGCTCTGGGTGTCTGGGTAACTCTGGTAGCTCAGTGCTCAGTTGTGAGGTATTTCTGGCCCACTGCACTCCCCCTGGCACTGCTCTCACATGTGGTGTACCTTCCCAGCATGGTTCGGATAATATTATGATAGACATGAAGGAGAAAACACAGCCACTAGGAGGGAAGTCTGAATTACCAAGCAGGAGTAATAGGATCTAGGCAGCCATATTTTTGATTCTGATAGATCACACCTTGACCACCACAAATGCGCAAAGACCTCAGAAATCTTGATAAGAGTAAATCTCCATAAATCTTTTCACAAGGTTTACATTTTTTTGTATCCCTCCACCTCTGAACTTTGCCCACAGTAGGTGCTTTGTGTAGACTTGCTATGTGAGATATCTCTGTTTCCCCCAAGACCTATGCTCCACCATCTGGAGCTTGATCTCTACGCAGAGAGGTTGACTTGTGTGGATCACAGCTTCCTCTGACTTCTAGTTGGGTCCAGGCAAGGCAGAGGCCTGACCAGGAAGAGCAAAAGGAAAAGGAGAGTGAGATCTAAGGATGTATCCTCCTGACTCTCGCATTGGGGGGTCACCTCAGGCTGCTGTGTCCCTCAGTCAGGGTCACTGCTCCTCTCAAGGTATCACTGCCCCTCCCTGTACTACTTTCTCCTAGCATGCCCCCCTACCTTATCCCTTTGGGTCTAGAGACTGTGACAGCTCTGTTATGCATGGCCCTGAGAGTACTGCACCGTCCCTGTCATTTCCCTACGTCCTCACCACAACTTTATAAAACTTATTAAACCCTCCTCGCATTCTCCATTTTGCCCGTGGCATCTGTTTTTCGCTTGATCCCTGACTGATGCACTTGCTGAATTAAATGAGCATGTCCTAAATATTTCTTTATTTCATTTACCAGACACGTGACTAAAGAAGAGCAGCTCAGTCGAGAATTCCATCTAATTTTAGCATATCCTATATAAGAAAGGTGTCTTCATATTTTAGTAAGTATATCCTTCAAATCTCAGCTTAAAGTTCCCTTCTTCAGCCCTTCATTCCTCCGCCCACAATCTCTCTCATAGCATCTTGCTTTTTTTTAATATTGCTTACCACAGTTTGTTGTTATATACATTTGTTTGTTTCTGTGTTTAATGCTTGCTAACACTAGCCCTTCAGCTTCATGAAGGCAGAAACTATGTTCATTTTCCTCAGCACTACGTTTCCTAGCAAGTCACCTGGCATGTGGTAGAAGCCCAATAAGCATGTGCCGAAGGAGTGACTGAGTTAAACAAATAGATAAGAGGGAGAAAGGCCATCTGATTCCTCATGCCAGACGCGTCTCAACCTCAACACCTCTTCAATTTGCCCCACCCCCCAACATGGGCCTGGATTGCCATCCTCCCTGTTCATTGCCTTTCCCAGTACGATCATCCCACAGAACCTCAAGCCCTTATTAATCTCTCTCTCTACTCCTATGAGTGAGTGCTTCTTTCCCAAAATAAACTGTAAGTTTCTAGAATATTGAGTCCATGACTTAGATTTCTTTTGTATCCCCCATGACACACTTTAAATAAGAAAATCTAGAACTGAGTCTGCCCTAGGCCAAGGGCTCTCTAAAATGGTATGAGAAGTATACAGCTGACAAAAGGGCTCAAAATAACTTATCAGAAGTAATTTACATAACTGCCGGATGGATATACGGTGTCTGTGACTCATACCTCATTTCAATTATGAGCCTTCTATAGTACATAGTCAAATGTCTTTCAGGCCCTGCATCTCATTCCAGATAATTCAGCTACACAATCTTTTGATGAAACAGAAATGCCCCTTACCCAAAAAATGTTTATATCCCAACAAAGAAAAACACAAAACTCTTTAGAAATATTTAAATCTACTCCAGTATTCTAGAGTGTTTGCTATGCATGTAACCACCACTTGGGAGTTCTGCCAAGGTGATCATTTCTCCATCTTTAAGTTTTGTCATTTCCCCTTCTATATCCTCCAGTTAGAAAATTATAGATGCAGTTTTCAGATAAACCAAAGTCTCCAGTAAAACAGAGAGGAAAAACAGCACAAAATCTGACAGCATTGTATATCTAGCAAAAACTTTGGATACAGCATAATTTAAATCATGGATTTAATTATCCATTAATTATGTGTTTAATAATTAAATCATGTGTTTAGTTATCTAATGATTCCAATATAACTATATTTTGTATTGAATTCTTGAAAACTTCCCTTATCTGCATATCCTCCCACCCTCTCTTGGAAAAATATAAGCAATTAATAATATTTTAATAGTCAAGCTAATTTTGGAGTTGATGACAATGTGTGAACTAAAGGACCTATCTTAATATGAAGATACCCTTCTAAAATAGAAACTTGAAACTTTGAGAAGAATTTATTGAGAAGTTTATTACATTCCCTCGTGTTTTATCTCCTTTCTGTTTCCCATAAAAGTGCACGATTAGAAGAGAAACTGACTCTGCTTACTCTGTCCTAGATATGGTTTGGCTTCTTTGAGAAGATTCTCTATAGGAATGACTAGGATTAAGCATGCTTTGGGTTCTTTTGGTCTGATTTGCAACATCCACAAAAAGCATTTAACTTCTTGCATCCTTATTAAAGTTAAATGTTGTTTGAATATCCCTTGGAATTAATTATTTCTTACCCAAAATCATACAGTACTAGGCAAATACTCAAAAAGTAAATTGCTCAGCCTAAGAAAAAATAAATTCTAAAAGTCTTTTTCTTTTCCAAAAAGGTTAGAATCACAAGTTCAACATAGAATAATAATACATAGAGGAACTGTACCAGTGTGTGTACACACGGTGACAAAGAATACAGAGGGCTGTCCCATTGTGAGACTGTTTAAAATTTGACATGTCTGAACTCTTAACACACTTAGTGAACTTCCGGAATGCTCTACTAGTCATAATTAACCACTAATGAAATTTTACTTGAAAAAAAATTATGTTACGTTCAAAATCTCTTTAAGTCTGAGGGAGCAAATTCCGTGAGAATGATTACCTTCCTATATAAGACGCTGCCACAGAAAAGCCCAGAAACAAATCTGTCCCCAACAGCTAATAATTCACCTATTATCAAACCCTCTAGAATCGTAATACCTCAGTCCCAACTGTGAGCCTGCAAATATGTGACAAAACAATTGATGAATTGCAGTGACCAGCTGAATTGGTAATGTGCCTTGGGATTCAGGAACTCCACCCACCCTACGTGTGAGAAGAATTTATGAAGATAACATGACACGCTAATATATTTTTACAGCTTAAACAAGATATTCCATGCCATTTTTGAGCACCACACATAGTTTATCAATATAACTCCTAAGACCTTTATCCTCTTTTGTTTCTTTGCTGCTGCACATAATATAATTATCAAAAAGGTGAAGACTATCTGATGAGTAGAAGTATTTGAACCCTAGACAGAAGCTCTTTTCTTCCTTTCTTTCTCTATTTTGGTTCATTTTTATTTTTGTTGTCTTTGTGGCAATTGTCTTAATACAATCTTCAGCCATGGGAAAACATGGAAAAAAAACTTCTGATGGTTTAGATGTGACCTTTGAAAAATCTTATTCTTCTATCTCTGTAGATGGGTCAGGTGGTGTGCCAAGTTCTAAAGCAGCATTGGCTAGAATTCAGATATCTTTCAGAGAGAAATCAGGGTCACCACCTCTGAAGGATAAAACTGTGAGTTCGTAGGTAGAAAAGACATCAGCGCTGTCCTCTCCCTTAGCTGTCGGTGAATGTCAGATCTGCTTCTGAAAGCTGGTCTCATTCCCCAATACAGTTGCATGGTTAATTATGGAAAAGTACTTCAGGCTTCTCTGCTTAATCATATTTAATGTATAAAAAATATATCCTGCTATATCGAGTAGTCAAGAAAATTCCTGTAAGTTGAAAGAGTTAATATATACCAGGCCTGTCACTGCTTATGATAAAAAAGAACCAGCAGCTAATGTTGGGTGAGTCATTAGTATATGCCTTGCATGGTGTGCTTTCCCTGAATTAGCTCACTCAGTCATTATACAATCCTAAGAGATAGGAACTCTTGTGATGTCCATTTTCTAAATGAGGAAATAGACTTCTGGAGTTAAAAGTA
Organism: Equus quagga; assembly: GCF_021613505.1. Lineage (NCBI taxonomy): Eukaryota > Metazoa > Chordata > Mammalia > Perissodactyla > Equidae > Equus > Equus quagga. The sequence continues at coordinate 58,487,664 of NC_060269.1, read as the reverse complement.
AAAAAACTAGTAAGTGGAAGAGCTGGAACTTGAACTTGAATGCAGCTTACTCCAAAATCCATGCTCTTGAGAGCTGGGCTTAACAGTTTCTGCAAAATTCATATACACTTCATGTTGCTTTGAAATTTCTCAAATACAAAGCATGCACTGGAATAAGACTTAACCATATCACAAATCCTTTAAAATCAAACAAATGTGGATGAAAGCCTTCACCAATTGTGAACAATGTGATCTTGGGAAATTTACTTAAAACCTCTAAGCTTCAGTTTTCTCATTTGTATAAAGCTCACAAGATTATTAAAGGATAACTGAGATCGTCTATGTCAGCACATAGTAAGAAACTAAAAAATGGAAGTGTTTTTCCCTTTAATCCACTTAGAGATTTTTCGATATTTAAGATAACTCAATTTGAAAATAAATGACCTTACACGTATTTTCCCTCTTAATATCTTGCATGTAGCAGGCAATTTCATAAATATCTATTGAAGAAAATGGAATGTTTCCAGAAAGCCCCAGTAGGAAACATTACCTGATTGGAACTTTAGTTCCTATGACTTCCTCCTATCGTACTTTGTCCATCAGGAATCTGCACATAGAATGACACCCAATTCAGATAAAAGTTTATGTTCTTAGTTAAGAGTGTGTCACATTCTGAAAGTGAAATTTCAAATAACCAACATACAACAGGCAATCTCAGCCATCTGCAGAAGTACCACCTTAAAAACATGTGCAAATACGTTGCTGATGGAGAAGGGTGTCATTTAAATCCTCAACAACAGGTCGAGAGCTGTCCCATCCACTAACCACATTGACTATGAGCATTTGAAATGTGGCTGATCCCAAATGAGATCTGCTCTAAGAGGAAAATAAACATTACAGTTTGAAGACTTAGTATGAAAAAAAAAAGAATGTAAAATTTCTCATTAATACTTTTATATTGACTACATATTGAAATGATTCTAGTTTGAATATATCATATATAGTATTAATATACATAAGACATAAGATATATTAACATATATTCATATATTATTAAAGTTAACCTCACTTGTTTCTTTTTTTTAATTTTTTCTTTGGTGAGGAAATTGGCCCTGAGTTAACATCTCTTGTCAATCTTCCTCCTTTTGCTTGAGGAAGATTGTTGCTGAGCTAAAATCTGTGGCAATCTTCCTCTATTGTGTATGTGGGACACCAGGGCTTGATGAGCGGTGCACAGGTTCACACCCAGGATCCAAGCTTGCAATCCCCAGGGCACTGAAGCAGAGCACACGAATTTAACCACTACACTGCCGGACCAGCCCCTCTTTTTATTTTTTAATGTGGCTACTAAAAACTTTAATAATGTGAGTTTTAATGGTTCACAATATATTTTAATTGTTCAGTGCTGATCTAGAGTGTTTACCAAATCTAGCCAAGGTAATTAAAAAATAGGTAACTTATTAGTGAAGAAAATGTAAAAGACAAGTAAGTACAGAATCTAGGAAATAGATTAAAAATCACCCAATACATCTTAAGGACTGTTTAGAGAGGGCAAATTCCGACTTCTAATGACAAATATTGTTTAGTGAAATGGAAATAATCCTACAATAAAAATTTTAATCATTATATTAGCGTGCTAGGGATGTCATAAAAAAATATCACAGACTAAGCGGCTTAAACAACAGAAATTTGCTTTCTCACAGTTCTGGAGGCTGGAAGTCCAACATCAAGGTGCGCACAGGTTTGGTTTCTCCTGGGGCCTCTCTCCTTGGCTCACATTTGGCCGCCTTTTCACTGTCCTCACATGGTCCTTCCTCGGTGAGCAAGGTCTGTGTCCTAATCTCCTCTTCTAAGAGCATCAATCATATTGGATTAGTGCTTACCCATATCACCTCATTTTACCTTGGTGCCCTCTTTAAAGGCCCTATCTCCAAATGCAGTCACATTCTGAAGTACTGGGGACCAGGGCTGCAACATAGAAATTTGGGGAAAATATACTTCAGCCCGTAACAATCTCAGCTATAGTAGTTTAAAGGAAAATCCGTTATGAACATTGTTTCTTTTTTCTGATTATAGCAAGTTTCTAATATATTCATGGACTCCTTAGTGAATCTACCCAGCTAAAGGGAAAACTCTCTCCAAATGATCAATATTTGTAGCCCTATAGACATATATTTCTCTCTACAGAAATAATTTGAACTTCCATTTTATAAGTCAATCTCTTGTGGATTTTTTTTAATACGAATCGTTTCCCAGAGTTTAACTCCTCTAGGAGGTAATACTTTTTTCTCCAGACATGATGGAGGGATTTGGGGCATCATTGTGCAGTACTGTGCAAGGTAGGTCTTGTGACCCAACATCCATATAAGCTCAGCTTTGAGTTGATCCCATAACAAAGTTCTTTTTATGATTCATTGCAAATGTTTCAAAATAACTGGTTGGGTTGATGTAGTATGGTCATTAAGAGTACACAGTCCTCAAAATGGTGCAGACCTGAGATCAAATCCCTGCTCTGCCAGTTTCCAACTGTGTGATCCAGGGAGGGTGATTAACCCCTCTATACCTCAGTTTCCTCATCCCTACAGTATAAGAAAAATAATGGTACCCTTAATCATAGCGCTGTGATGAGGATGAAACATCATGACTTAATTAACTTCATGCTCCAACAAATTGAACAACTGATTTCCTTCATCATTCTCTACTTCACCACCTAACACTTAAGTAGATAGGAGATGATAAGCCTTTTCCATTCAACAGCTTTAGGAATTCTGTATCTAGACACTAGAATTTGGTTTGTTGCTCAGAAGCCCATATCCATTAAGAAATATAATTTTGAGTTATAATTGGAAGAAAAATAGCCAAAACCATAAGTTTTGGGAAATAAATCTTTGAAAATGGTACAAAAATACATTATAATGGAAGAATAGAGGATGGAAAAACACTGTTTCATGAATCCCATCAATAGGTGTCTTCGGTGTAGGAAAAAGAGAAGAGTCAGAGAAAAGGTGGATTATTAGAAACTTGTGGCCGGCATCATTAAGAGCGAATTCAAAGCTTGGTTTTGATTCAAATAAGAATCCAGGAACCGACATGGATAAAATTGACCCAAAAATTATTCACTCAAAGGTGAAACCAGAGTCACAAGGTGAGTCCAGCTTTCCTGACACATTAGGAAAATGTGTGTGAGCCAAATCTGAAAAAGATAAAGCAAATTGTCTGACTTAATACTAGGAAATGGTGGGTTGTACGCCTCCCATACCCATTTTTGTTCCTTAGGATCCAAGAAGAATTTGGAAAAGTCTTGTCATCAAGACTAGCAATCGGGAATGAAAAATTTTTACAGACGAATCTTTCAGAAGAATTACAGTAACATCTGTTTGGGATTGAGTATTTATTTTAAACTCTTGAAAAACCTTTAACTTGGAAAAGGGAAGCAATCAGTTTCTTCAGAAATTGAGAACATTAATTGACACATAATTATTTCACTTCTTGACATCTTATAAAAATATGTCCCACCATGTAAATGTTGATTCTTAAGTCAATGGTGAAAACAGCTAATTAAGGTGCTGTAGGTTTATATTTCTTCTCCATGAGATTATTCCTTCTATGTACTGGTTATAAGGTTAAAGTGATCTAAACTGCATTTGATGAAATTTTCAAAAAAAAAACAACAATGATGTTCTGACCCAGATTTCAAAGAAACAATTTGTCCTGGTTTGTCACACATGGCATTGTCTCATCACTAAACTGGAGCCAGAAATCTGGAAATCGCTGTAGAGAAGTAATACATCTGGCCTCTGACCTTATAAGGATTTTTAAATCTGTGGCCAAATAAAGATTTAAGCTGCTGTTATTAGGATGTGACTATTTGTGATGGCCATTGAATATAGAAATACTTTCATTTGGGTTCACAATTTAATCAACTAATGCTTACATGCTCATGACCCCGTTATGTGTTAAGTGAAATATTCTGATTATTGATAAGAGACATCTAGGGACCAGATACTTCAAATTTCCCTGGATGATTGACAGACAGACAGACAGATAGATAGATAGATAGATAGATAGATAGATAGATAGATAAAGCTCTAAAGCTCTCAGTAGACATTAAAAATAAAGGAGGTCACTTTGGTCAAAGACAAGAAGAGCAGCACTCCCTAAAATTGAGGATGGAACAGCAAATCTGGAAGACTATGGCAGAGGTTCCAGCCAGACATTCTAACAAATTTTGACATTTGTTAGTATACCTGAAAGAAACTAGCCATTCCAGTTTCCAGTACACAAATGCTCCTGTAATTAAAATGACCTTTTCCCCTTTTTGAAATGGCAACATTTTTCCCATCTTATGTCAAATGATTCTCCAGACATTTTTTTTTGATTTGCCCAAACCACACTTCAGCTGTTTGAGTAATTACCTAATGATTTTGACTGATACAGAGCAAGTCAAGAAAAAAAAGATAAAAGGAAGCTAGGGGTTCAACTTTCCACTTTTGTTGGATAGACATGGCCTTTGAATCAATGGTATAACACTTTCAGAAGGGATCTCAGTAAACATACACATGTCTACAAGTACCCTAGATCTCTAATAGGATCCATGCAATGTACAGAGATATTCAACTACTATTGAAATCATCCTATCATCATCAAAATTGTGTGATAAAGACCTTCAACAATGTGCATAAGCAATATTTCCAAGTTGTATTTTCAGGAAATAAAACATATATTGTCAGAACTAAAGAAAGTAAACAAATCTGTGTAGTGTAGTTCCACAGATGTAGGTTTATGTAAATCTATAATAAAGCAGTACTCAAAATTCTACAATCAAGAAAGGATGCTACTTTATAATCAGTTGATTGCAAACATTTATTATGCACTACTATGTGCCAAAGTGGTCCTTTGGGAGTAAGTTGACTATGGAAAACAGTGATAAAAAAAGACAATCAGTTGCTCAAAACATAGTTAGTTCATGAAGTCTTCCTGATTATCTCTGTCTATGTGAGGAAATAAGCATTACTGACCCTTATGATGTGCCAGACACTGCTAAGCACTGCGGGTACAAAAATAAATAAGATGCAGTCCCTGCCACAGATGAAGTCATGGTCTAACGGGAGAGAGACTACAGGGCTTACCATATAATGTGCTAAGCCACATAATAGCATGATAATGAAGAACAAGACACTAAAACAACCACTTCATATAATCACTTTAGTATGAAAGTAAAAATGAGTTTATTTTAAGATTAGCTGCAGTTGATTTGGAATGATACAGCTTCACCCCATCTCTATTGCCCCACGTGGAACTCAATCTCTCTAACCCTATAAGGACTGTTCTCTGTAGAACTGACAGCCTGGAAGAAAGAGGCTGTCTTCACTACACAGACATGTAGCTCTGGGCACATGCCCACCACAGCTGATGTGTTTCCAATCTTGAATCCACAACAATGAAAATCCCAGTTACTGTGTTCCCCTCATGAAAAAACACCCAAATTGCTCTGGCTGTTTTAAATTTCTCATTCCAACTGAAACCATTCCATCTCTTACATCTAAAACATCACATCCCAGTCACAACTTTTTCTCTTTACAGATTCCCCAGTGTCTTACTTTCATTGATACCTATAGTCAACCTCAGAGAACATGCCTTTTCATCCTCCCTTTCTCTCCCCTATCTGGCCTAAGTCTCATGATCTACCCCTTGAAATATTCGCTTGTCAACATCTATCATCCATGACTTTGTCAATCTCTCCTCTAGTGCATAAGAGCTGAAAACCCTTGGATCAATCTAACCACTGATCTACTCCATTTCTACACCTAAATTCTGTGAAGAAAATCACATGGCCATGAAATCTGGCACCAGGAAGAAATGTGGTTTCCAACTTTGATCAAGCCTTTGGGGACAATCAGCAATCCTTTATATATCCCTGGTCTGCTCCTTTTTCCATTACCACAAACAAGTTTACTATTTACTATCTACTATTCACATTTACCGTTTCTCAAACTCCTTTTTCAAATTTCATCTTTCTCATTTGCAACATTATCTTATCCTCTTCTTAACATAGGAAACTCAAATCGTTTAGGAAGATCCTTCTTAAAGCCCTATTTTCCTATGTAAGTACATCTATATACCTACACCCTTTTATCACAGAGAACGAAATGTCCTGCCGTCCACCCAAAGCTAGTCCTGCAACCTGCATCTCTCACCTACTCAGGATCCTGCTCCATCAGTCAGCTCTGCTTTCCTCTATACTTCAGCCTCTTTCTCTATTTTGGATTTTACCCTCTGCATTCGATATATTTAAGCCTCTCCCACGTGAAAAGACAAGTCCTCTCTCAACCTATGTCGCTCTTGAGCAATCTCTCTAGCTTTCCCTGATCTTCACAACCAAGTTTCTTAAGAGTTGTCTTTGGGGGAAGCCTGGTGGCGTAGCAGTTAAGTGTGCAAGTTCTGCTTTGGCAGCCCGGCGTTGGCCGGTCCGGATCCCGGGTGCCGACATGGCACCGCTTGGCATGCCATGCTGTAGTGGGCGTCCCACATATACAGCAGAGGAAGATGGGCGTGGATGTTAGCTCAGGGCCAGTCTTCCTCAGAAAAAAGAGGAGGATTATCAGTAGTTAGCTCAGGGCTAATCTTCCTCAAAAAAAGAAAAAAGAGTTGTCTTTGCCTCCTACTTACTTCTTCACTCATTATGATTTTGTTTCTTTCTCCATCACTCTACAAAAACGATCATCGATGAGACCAAATTGCTATTCATGCTGCTCCTAAATTGCTATATAGCCGATGGATAACGATCCACCCTGTCTTGATTATTCTATGACATTTGAAACTATGGACAATTTTTTCAAACTCTTTTCTCTCCTGGCTTTTATAATATCATATCTCTTTGTTTTTCTTCTACTTAAATAAATACTTTTTGGAGAGTCATCTCCTATTTCTCCCTCTCCTTAAGTATTTGAGTACCATCAAAGGATCTATCCTCAGCTGTATCAATTCTACCTGCCAACCCAGTGTTACCTCTTCAGGGTTTCAACTTCCACTTATACAATAACATCTCCTTAATCAACATCTCTAGCCCTGATCTCACTGTGGATCCAAGACCACAAATGCATCTGACTAAACGAAAATTCCATATGGATATCCATAAACACCTTACATTCAGCACAGTAAAAACTGAACTTGAACCCATAGGATACTGTTTAGAGATGTAATGTGTAGTTATAAAACAGAATTATTCCCAACATATATTATAATCTTTTGTCTTAATTTTAGAGGGTGCTTTTAAGAACTCATATCCCTTATAGTAAAGAATCATTAAAGTTGAGTAAACCCTGTAATTTACCTGTCTTTCCTTCCACATATTTTCCCATAGAACTATATTCAAAATTAAGTGTATCAAAAGTTAATAATGAATATTTCTGAGTTCTAAGATTTAGGATAACATTTAACTTTCATTTTTTGCCTTCTTATACTGCTGTAATTTTTATAATGAGCTTGTACAATTTTTCAATATAATATTTTAAAGCCGGGGCTAGCCCGGTGGCGCAGCGGTTAAGTTCTCATGTTCTGTTTCTCGGCCGCCCGGGCCGCCGGTTCAGATCCCGGGTGCAGACATGGCACCACTTGGCACGCCATGCTGTGGTAGGCATCCCACATGTAAAGTAGAGGAACATGGGCACAATGTTAGCTGAGGGCCAGGCTTCCTCAGCAAAAAGAGGAGGATTGGCAGAAGTTATCTTAGGGCTAATCTTCCTCAGAAAAATAATAATAATAATAATAATAATAATGATAATATTTTAAAGCCAATTTCATCTTCTCTTTTTGTATTTGCTATTCACAAAATGGCACCATAATCTAACTGGCTTCTCAAGGAAGAACTTTGGATGTCGTCCTTGACTTATTCTTGCACACACTCCCTCTTGAATAAGTCTTAAATCTTTTTGCTTTCTTTCCATTCCCACTGCCATGTGTTAAGTCAGCATTTCACCTTCTCTCACCTTAACTTTTACGATGGCTTTTTGCCTCCAGTCTCATCCGCCTCCATTCCATTCTCCATACTATTGTAAGGTTCTCTCTAAACCCAAATCCTGGCATGCCGTATGCTGTTTAAAACCGGTAGCTTTCAATGGCCTTCAGAATAAAATCTAAACTACTCAGAATGTCCTAAATGACCTACATGATCTGACCCATGTATTTTCAAAATGGTGACCTTGGACCTTGGGATCAGAACAAGGTTCAAATCTAAAGTCTCCATTTGCTCTCAGGTGACTCTGACAAGTTAATTAACCACTTTGGGGCTGTTTCTGTGTTGGCAAACCAGAGCAAAGAATAATCTGCAGAATCATCGTATTAGGGATAACTGCACGTAAGTGGAGGGCATACTTTATGCGTCATAAATGGCGACTATGTTTTTTTACTAGTACTACTTTTATTATTTCCATACAGCCCCATCCTTGAGGAGGGATAGTGTCTTATCTATCTTTATATCTCCATCACCTGTGCCTAACACATTGAAGGGACTCAAGAAATATTTGCTGAACAAGTAGTAAATAGAAATGATATTTTGCTCCCCTTGGTAGGAACTGGGCTTTTGTAGACTGGCTGTGGACCTTTTAAAATTCATCATTCAAGCCATCTCATCTTTTCCATCTGAATCTAGTCATAAAGTACGTTTTATGCCTGCATGCAGTCAGAGATTACAAAAAATTCTTCTAGCACGCTCCCTCAGTCACTTATTAATATCAGTGCCACACTGGCTGTCTCAATTTGAAAAATTCTGGGTCACACTAGATAAATCTAAGAATGTTTCTGTATATATCTGATTATTATAATATCATATTCTCTTATGCTGCAAATTTAACGTTTGTTTCCTTGAATTCATGAAATTAAATTGAAAAGGCCAGTTTCTAAAGTCAGTCAAGACATCAATTCATTTGTATTTTGACCTGCATAGCTTAAATTTTAAGTTAAAGACGACCAACAAATACTTAAGTACTTCAAAATGCAAGCCAGTTACAACTTCAAACAGTCATTAAAGTAAACGAAGTGCATTGTTTTGACTAAAGAAAACGGCATTATCTCTGTAAATTTTTATGGAGTACTCCAAAGGCAGTGCTTTCTCATCATCTTCTGAATAAAAAAAGTCTTAAATTCCACAGACCAAAGAGTAAAATAAAAACAAAATTAAAAATTGACCACATACACCTGCCTACTTAGCTGTAACATGTGATTAATATCATGATTTAGTACCTAGGCAATAATAAGATACCAAGGAAGCCTTGGTAAAGGTTAGTAATCCTAAATTTGCAGCAGTTTGATTTTTTAAGCTGAAATAATGTTCTAAATAAATATTTTTATAAATAATGATTAAAATACCTCTTGTAGACATGTTTTCTCCACTGAATAGTATAAATTCAATCTTCACTAATTGAATAATGAGCTAGTCACATCAATGAGACATACCATATTTCTATGAACACAAGTTCTAGAATTATTAAAATGAGAACTTCAGAAATCATGATCCCTTCACAATATATCCTGAAACTGCTGGCCAGCCTCCCTTAGGCTTTACCAAATCACAATGAAACTCAACGGCAAGCAAAAAGGATTGCAGTAACCTTGCGGGGATGGTTAACTTTTAAATGTAAAACCTTTGATTCTAGTGGACATGATGCTATGGCCTGAATATTTGTGTCCCCCCAAAATTCAATATGTTAAAATCCTAACTCCCGAAGGTGATGGTATTAGGAGGTGTGGCCTTTGGGATGTGCTTAAGTTATGAGGGTGGAACTCTCATGAATGGGATTAGTGCCTTATAAGAGAGGCTTCAGAGAGATCCCTGGTTCCTTTCACCAAGTGAAGATCCAATGAGAGGATGGCCAGCTATGAGCCAGGAGGAGAGCCCTCACCAGAACACAGCCATGCTGGTGACTTGATCTTGGACTTCCCAGCCTCCAGAACTGTGAGAAATCAACTTCTAATGTGTATAAGCCACCCAAACTGTGGTGTTTTGTTGCAGCAGACTGAACAGACTAAGATGCCCAGAGTGATGGAAAATCTATTTGGGTAATTTGAAATCATTATATTACAAAAGAATGGGAAATTACACATAAGAATACATGAGAATCTGGATAGATAAAGGTAATGACTGTGAATGAAAGTACTACATTTGCTGTGACCAATTCCACTGTAAAATAAAATATATTGTTGGCAAATTTGCAGTAGAGAACTTAAGGGAATAATTCACTCAGGAAAATCTACTTAAATCAATAGTAAACCATATAACAACAGTACTTTTTATTTTTTATAGATATTTTCTTTCAGATGATTCAGATCTATTCACAAATATTCAGCCTGGATTGATCAATCAGAATGAAGGAAATTACTTAACTGTTTAAAGTAAAGAAGGTGACCCAAAAAAATGACACTCACTACTCTGAAACATACTCAAAGTAATAACCTGCTCAAGTCAACATCACTAAAAGCCACATGAACAACTCATAATGCTGACACCTCAACCAGGCAGTCAGCAAGTGTCTTTATTTCTTTCAATTTAAAGTAACAAAGGTGCATCATAAGTTGCCCACCCACGTTTGTAGAATCAATATAGAGAGGAATAAAGCCCAGAATTTATATAGTTCATATAATACCTTCTTAACCACATTTTATTATAGTAATTACTCCTTTATTATAATGTACAATAGTTCCTGTTTTGATAAATTAAAAGGAACTAATATCAATAAAGTTTGATTAACTTTGGTTTGGAAATAATGAATTAGAGGACACTGGAGACATATTCTGCAACAGAGCACAGAGCTCACAAAGAATGCAAGAAGTGATGAAGTGTGAGATGGGGTGACCAGAGCAGGCTAAAAGGTGATGATGTATGATGAAGTGCAGCTGAGACTCCCAAGGAATGATGAAGTGAGATGGGCAGTGATCTCGGGGTGGTGGACATCCATCCATAATGTAAAAACCTTTATCTAAGGGATTACTCAAATGACCAGTAGGAAACTTGAAAACTCATTGGGTTGAATTTTGATACACGAAAATTATATAGACTATTAAGATCAATGCTTAGCAACTACATCTTGAAACAAAATATAAAAGATGCCGTGTCTTCAAATTATCTCCTGTCCTCATGTGACTCTAGTGATACGTTGTCAGTAAGCAGTTCTCAAAAACTGTAATCTGACATAATTTAACTTCCATATATGGATTGTTTGGAACTCAATAACGTCATAATTCAATTTTAATGAATCCTGGATCTCAAGGATTACTAATATATCCCTAAATCTCAGTGTTGATTTGTTTTAAAGACAAGAGAGTGAGTTCCACAAGGACATCTGAAACACTTAGTACAGCATCTAGCATACAGAATGTGATCAAAAAGTATTAACTGAATGAGCGAATGGAGGCATGAAGTCAATATGAATCTACCACCAAGCAAAGCTAAGACCACACCATAGGTTTTTTATATTACAGGGAAGGCCAGAATCAGCAGAAGGCACTTAACAAGTTGTCCTGTACCAAATTTGGTGCTGTTCATGAAGTCACTAGACTACAGACTGCTTAAGCCAGAGACTGCATCTTAGTAACTGTGACACTTTTATCAACCAGCACTGAGCCTATATATAGAATGATTAAGAAAATCCATTGATCCGTCCAAATTCATGTTTGTAACAATGTTAAATGAGAATATTTCATCTAATACATAGCCTCTCATAGACATGGACTATTTTTTATTGAAGCAACATTGATTTATAACATTAAATAAATTTCAGGTGTACATCATTATATTTCAACTACTCTATAGACTACATAACAAAAGTCTAGTTGCCATCTGTCACGGTACACTTGTGCCCCTTTACCTCTTTCACTCTCCGGCCACCCTGCTTCCTGTCTGGCAACCACCAATCTGTTCTCTGTATTTATGTGTTTGTTTGTTTGTTTATCCTCCACATACGAGTGAAATCATACAGCATTTTTCTTTCTGCATCTGACTTATTTTGCTTAGCATAATACCCTTAAGGTCCACCCATGTTGTCACAAAGATGCAAGATTTCATCTTTTTTATGGCTGAGTAGTATTCCAGTGTGTGTGTGTGTGTGTGTGTGTACACACCACATCTTCTTTACCTATTCATCCAATGGATGGGGACTTAGGATGTTTCTAAGTCTTGGCTATTGTGAATAACGCTGCAATGAACATGTGGTACATACATCTTTTTGAATTAGTGTTTTTGTGTTTTTTGGATAAATATTTAGAGATGGAATAGCTGGGTCATATGATTTTTCAATTTTTAAGTTTTTGAGAAATCTCTGTACTATTTTCCGTAGTGGCTGAACGATCTACATTCCCACTAGCAATATTCAAGGGTTCCCTTTTCTCCACATCCTCTCCAACCCATGCTATTTCTTGCCTTTTTAATAATAGCAATTCTTACTGGTATGAGGTGATATCTCATTGTGGTTTTGATTGCATTTCCCTGATGATTAGTGATGCTGAACATCTTTCAATGTGCCTATTGGCCATTTGTATCTCTTCTTTGGAAAAAATGCTTGTTCAGATATTCTGCCCATTTTTTAATCAGGTTGTTTGTTTTGTTGAATTGTATGAATTCTTTATTTATTTGGGATATTAATTTCTTGTCAGTTATAAGACTTAGAAATATCTTCTCCCAGTTGTTAGGTTATCTTTTCGTTTTGTTGATGGTTTCCTTTGCCGTGCAGAAGCTTTTTAGCTTGATGTAGTCCCATTACACTTTTCTTTCGTTTCCCTTGCCTGAGGAGACATATATTCAAAAAGATGCTGCTAAGATTGATGTCGAAGATTGTACTGCTTATGTTTTCTTCCAGGAGTTTTATGGTTTCAGATTGTGTATTCAAGTCCTTTAATCCTTTTTGAGCTAATTTTTGTGTATGGTGTGAGATAGTGATCTACTTTTATTCTTTTGCATGGGGCTGTCTAGTTTTCACAGTGCCATTTATTGAAGAGACTTTCTTTTCTCCATTGTATGTTCTTGGCTCCTTTGTTGAAGATTAGCTGTCCATAGATGTGTGGGCTTATTTCTGGGCTCTTGATTCTGTTCCATTGATCTGTGTGTCTGTTTTACTGCCAGTACCATAACGTTTTGATTACTTTAGCTTTGTAGTATACTTTGTAATCAGGGAGTGTGATACCTTCAACTTTGTTCTTTTTTCTCAGGATTGCTTTGGCTATTTGTGGTCTTTTATTGTTCCATGTAAATTTTAGGGTTTTTTGTGCTATCTCCATGAAAAATGTTTGGATTTTGATAGGGATCACATTGAATCTGTGATTACTTTAGGTAATATGCACATTTTAATTATGTTAATTCTTCCTATCCATGAGCACAGAATGTCTTTCCATTTCTTTGTGTCTTCTTCAATTTCTTTCAATAGATCTTACAGTTTTCATTGTACAGATCTTTCACCTCCTTGGTTAAATTTATTCATAGGTATTTTGTTCTTTTTGTTGCGATTACAAACAGAATTTTATTCTTGACTTCTCTTTCTGCTAGCTCATTTTTAGTGTATAGAAATGCAACTGATTTTTGCATGTCAATTTTGTACCTGCAACTTTACTGTACTCATTTATTATTTCTAATAGTTTTTTAATGGATTCTTTATGGTTTTCTATATATAAAATCATGTCATCTGCAAATAGTGACAGTTTTACTTTTTCCTTTCTAATTTGGATCCCCTTTATTTCTTTTTCTTGCCTAATTGCTCTGGCTAGGCCTTCCAATACCATGTTGAATAAAAGTGGTGAAAGTGGGCATCCTTGTCTGGTTCCTGTTCTTAGAGGGATGGCTTTGAATTTTTCACCATTGAGTATGATGTTAGCTTTGGGTTTGTCATATATGGCCTTCATTATGTTGAGGTACTTATAAACCCATTTTATTGAGAGTTTCACCATAAATGGATGCTGAATCTTGTCAAATGCTTTCTCTGCATCTATTGAGATGATCGTGCGATTTTTATTTTTCATTTTGTTAATATCACATTTATTGATTTGCAGATGTTGAACCATCCTTGCATCCCTGGAATATACCCATTTGATCATTGTGTATGCTATATTTAATGTATTGTTGTATCCTATTTACTAGTATTTTGTCAAGAATTTTCCCACGTATGTTCATCGGGAATATTGGCCTATAATTTTGTGTATATGTGTAGTCCTTGTCTAGTTTTGGTATCAGGGTAATGTTGGCTTCATAAAATGAGTTAGGAAGCATCCCCTCCTCTTCAATTTTTTGGAAGAGATTGAAAAGTATGGGTATTAATTGTCCTTTGAATGTTTGGTAGAATTCACCAGAGAGGACGTCTGTTCCTGGACCTTTGTTTTTGGGGAAGTTTTTGATTATTGTTTCAATCTGCTTACAGTGATTGGTCTATTCAGGTTCTCTATTTCTTCCTGATTCAGTTTTTGAAAGTTGTACGATTTTAAGAATTTATCCATTTCTTCTAAGTTATCACGTTTGTTGATATATAGCTTTTCATAGAATTCTCTTGTAATCCTTTGTATTTCTGTGGTATCCATTGTAATTTCTCCTCTTTCATTTCTAATTCATTTATTTATTTGAGTCTTCTCTCTCTTTTTCTTAGTGATTCTAGCTAAAGTTTTGTCAATGTTTTTATCTTTTCAAAGAACCAGTTTTAGTTTCATTAACCTTTTCTATTGTCTTTTTAGTCTCCATTTCATTTATTTTTACTCTAATTTTTATTATTTTCTTCCTTCTACTGACTTCGAACTTTGTTTTTCCTTCTTTTTCTAGTTCCTTTAGGGATAGTGTTATGTTGTTTATTTGAGATTTTCTTGTTTCCTGAGGTAAGCCTATATTGCTATCTACTTCCCTCTTAGTACCTCTTTCACTGTATCCCATAGGTTTTGATATGTTGTGTTTTGATTTTCATTTTTCTCTAGGTATTTTTTTCATTTCTCCTTTTATTTCTTAACTGATCCAGTAGTTGTTTGGTAGCATGTTGTTTAGTCTCCATATATTTGTGACTTTTCCAGCTTTCTTCTTGTAGTTGATTTCTAGTTTCATACCATTGTGGTCAGAAAAGATGCTTGATATGATTTCAGTCCTCTTAAATTTATTGAGATTTGTTTTGCTCCTCAACATATGGTCTATCTTTGAGAATATTCCATGTGTACTTGAGAAGAATGGATATTCTGCTGCTTTTGGATTGAATGTTCTATGTGTATATCTATTAAGTCCATCTGGTCTAGAGTTTCACTTAATGCCAATATTTCCTTGTTGATTTTCTGTCTGGATTATCTATCCATTGATGTAAGTGAGGTATTAAAGCCCTGTACTATTATAGTGTGGCTGTCAATTTCTACCATTAGTTAATAGTTGCTTTATATACTTTAGTGCTCTTACATTAGGTGCATATATATTAATAAATGTTATGCATAGACATTGGACTATTTTTATCTGTATTTTTCTTTCCTGAATCATCTTGATGAACTGATGAACCAAACTGGCCATGTTAACTCAGTGTAGATTCAAAATCAAGTTCTAAACTATGTGAATACATCTACTTCATTTTTAAGTGTGTGAATATGGCTAAAAAGTATAATTCCTTGGGTCTGGCCTGGTGGTGTAGCAGTTAAGTCCACATGCTCCTCTTTGGCAGCCCAGGGTTTGCCAGTTCAGATCCTGGGCACAGACCTACACACTGCTTATCAAACCAAGCTGTGGCAGGCATCCACATATAAAATAGAGGAAGATGGGCACAGATGTTAGCTCAGAGCCAATCTTCCTCAGCTAAAAGAGGAGGATTGGTGGCAGATGTTAGCTCAGGGCCAATCTTCCTCAAAAAAACAAAAAGCATAATTCCTGGTCTATCTCTGGTCCTTCTTATTCTCACCCTAGCCTGTCATATCATTCTCCATGTCCAGCTACCTAGGATATTTTTAGTCCAAGTAAACATTGATTTAATATTAATAGGGATTGAGAGTTAATTTGGTGAGAATTATCTATTTAAACATGCATTCTTTAAAAGCTGACATTCAATTTGAAGTAGTAGTACTACTTTAATCTTCTACTAAAATACAAAATCTCGATTAATATATAAATTTGCTTCTATTTCAGTTTGTCTGGCTTTAGGGAAGCATAGCCCTTCTATCTTATCAGCACCGTATTTAATATTCTCAGATGCTTTTACCATCCTCCCTTTGCTGCTATAAAAATAATCCTAGTGTCTCTCCTTTGCATTTATCCACTTTATATCTCTTCCCTCAAGAAAATTTTACCCTGAAAAGGCTTCTGGTCATCCATATTCCTTCTCTACTTACATTGCAAATAGTGAAGGGGTTGTACTTTTTGAAAACAGGAGCCGGTAGGAGGAATGTTATTAAAGCATTTCCAAGCTTCTTGCTAATTAAAGAAAGATATAGAGATAGAGGTTATCAGAGAAAAACTTTTAACTACGTTTTAAGAATTTTAATAAAAATAAAAGAACTTTTTTGCAGGGGGAGAAATAACTTGTCCTAGCAACATAAAACATAGACACTTTTTGAAAAAAAAGTGAGCAGATAGGCAAAACTGCAAGGCATAGAAAGGAAATCTATTGTGGATTAGATGCAGAGAGAAATTTATCAAAGAGTTGGATTTCAAGGAGCCCCTTTCATTTTAATTCATCCCAATTCTACACTTCACAATGGAAAAGAAAAAGTGAGCTGTCATAGACATAGCCTTCGATATGTTTAGAAGATGGGTATGGGAGAGGAGGTGGAGGATGCACAATGTCCCCTATGACTTATTTTCTTGTGTTGTGTGTCATACTGTACAGGGCACACAAATCAGTGCAACCTGGATGGAGATGTTACACCATGTCTTGGAATGCCCCCTAGTTCCTAATTGTACAAATGATTAATAGCAGTGATATCTGCCCTTTAGCTAAAAACAAAAGAAGAAAGAGAAAATCCCCACCACACTCAAAGGATAGCTGGCAAGCTTTGCCTAAATACAAAAGGAAAGAGCAATGATTTAAAATTTGTGAGTATCTATGCGCCCAACATAGGAGCACCTAACTATATAAAGCAATTATTAACAGACGTAAAAGGAGACATAGACAGTAGCACAATAATAGCAGGGGACTTTAACACTCCACTTACACCAATAGATAGATCATCCAAACAGAAGATCAATAAAGAAACACTGGCCTTGAATGACACATTTGACCAGATGGACTTAGTAAATATATATAGAACATTCCATCCAAAAACCACAGAATACAAGATCTTTTCAAATGCACATGGAACATTCTCCAGGATTGATCACATATTAGGCCATAAAACAAATCTCAATAAGTTTAAGAAGATTGAAATAATACTATGCGTCTTTCCTGACCACAAAAGTATGAAACTAGAAATCAACTACAGGAAGAAAATAAGAAAAGCCACAAAAATGTGGCGATTAAACAAAATGCTACTGAACAATGATTGGGTCAATGAAGAAATCAAAGGAGAAATCAAAAAATTCCTAGAGACAACTGAAAATGAAAATACAACATGCCAAAATCTATGGGATACAGCAATAGCAGTTCTAAGAGGAAAGTTTATAAGCAATTCAGGTCTACCTCAACAAAGAAGAAAAATCCCAAATAAACAATCTAACAGTGCATCTAAATGAACTAGAAAAAGAAGAATAAACAAAGCCCAAAATCAGCAGAAAGAAGAAAATAATAAAAATCAGAGCAGAAATAAATGAAATAGAGATTGACAAAACAATAGAAAAACTGAGAGCTGGTTCTTTGAAAAGATAAACAAAATTGACAAACCCTTAGCTAGATTCACCAAGATAAAAAGAGAGAAGGCTCAAATAAATAAAATCAGAAATGAAAGAGGAGAAATTACAATGCATACCTCAGAAATACAAAAGATAATAAGAGAATACTATGAAAAGCTATATGCCAACAAATTGGAAAATCTAGAAGAAATGGATAAATTCTTAGAAACCTTCCAAAACTGGACCAAAAAGAAGTAGAGAATTTGAATAGACAAATCACCAGCAAGGAGATGGAAACAGCAATCAAAAACCTCCCAAAAAATAAAAGTCCAGGACCAGATGGCTTCCCTGGTGAATTCTACCCAACATTCAAAGAACACTTAATACCTATCCTTCTCAAACTGTTCCCAAAATTGAAGAGGAGGGGAGGTTTCCTAACTCATTCTACGAAGCCAACATTATCCTGATACCAAAACTAGAGAAGGACAACACATAAAAAGAAAATTATAGGCCAATATCACTGATGAACATTGATGCAAAAATCCTCAACAAAATATTAGCAAATTGAATACAACAATACATTAAAAAGATCATACATCATGATCAAGTTCGTGCATTCCAGGGATGCAGGGATAGTTCAACATCTGCAAATCTATCAATGTGATACACCGCATTAACAAAATGAAGAATAAAAATCACATGATCATCTCAATAGATGCAGAGAAAACGTTTGACAAGATACAGCATCCATTTATGATAAAAACTCTAAATAAAATGGGTATCGAAGGAAAATACCTCAACATAATAAGGTCCATATATGACAAACCCACAGTAAATATCATTCTCAATGGAGAAAAACTGAACGCTATCCCTCTAAAAACAGGGACCAGACAAGGATGCCCACTGTCACCACTCTTATTTAACATAGTATTGGAAGTCCTAGCCAAAGCAATCAGGCAAGAAAAAGAAATAAAATGCATCCAAATTGGAAAATAAGAAGTGAAACTGTCACTCTTTGCAGACAACATGATTTTATATATAGAAAACCCTAAAGAATCTACTAAAAAACTTTTAGAAATAATAAACGAATACAGTCAAGTTGCAGGATACAAAATCAACATACAAAAATTGGTTTTGTTTCTATACACTAACAAAAAAGTAGCAGAAAGAGAAATTAAGAATACAATTGCAACAAAAATAATAAAATACCTAGGAATAAACTTAACCAAAGAGGTGAAAGATCTGTACACCAAAAACTATAAAACGTTGAAAGAAATTGAAGAAGACACCAAGAAATGGAAAGATATTCCATGCTCTTGGATTGGAAGAATTAACATAGCTAAAATGTCCATACTTCCTAAAGCAAGCTATAGATTCAACACAATCCCTATCAAAGTTCCAACAATATTTTTCACAGAAATAGAACAAAGAATCTTGAAATTTATATAGAACAGCAAAAGACCCCGAATAGCCAAAGGAATCCTGAAGAAAAAGAAGAAAGCTGGAGGTATCACACTCCTGGATTTCAAAATATACTACAAAGCCATAGTAACCAAAACAACATGGTACTGGCACAAAAACAGACATACAGATCAATGGAGCAGAATTGAGAGCCCAGAAATACACATCTATGGACAACTAATATTCGACAAGGGAGCCAAGAGCATACAATGGAGAAAGGAGAGTCTCTTCAATAAATGGTGTTGGGAAAACTGGACAGCCACATGCAAAAGAATGAAAGTAGACCATTCCCTTACACCATCCACAAAAATCAACTCCAAATGGACTAAAGACTTGAATGTAAGACCCGAAACCATGAGACTTGTAGAAGAAAACATTGGCAGTACGCTCTGGGACATCGGTCTTGGCAGCATATTTTCAAGTACTATGTCTGACCAGGCAAGGGAAACAAAAGAAAAAATGAACAAATGGGACTACATCAAACTAAAAAGCTTCTGCACAGCAAAGGAAACCATCAACAAAATGAAAAGACAACCTAACAATTGGGAGAAGATATTTGCAAACCATATATCATATAAGGGGTTAATATCCAAAATATATGAAGAACTCATACAGGTCAACAACAACCCAATTAAAAAATGGGAAAAAGATATGAACAGAGATTTCTCCAAAGAAGATACACAGATGGCCAACAGGCACATGAGAAGATGTTCAACATCATTAGCTATCAGGGAAATGCAAATCAAAACTACAATGAGATAGCACCTCACTCCGGTTCAGAATGGCTATAATTAACAAGACAGGAAACAATAAGTGTTGGAGAGGATGTGGAGAGAAGAGAACTTTGTACACTGCTGGTGTGGGGAGTGCCAACTGGTGCAGCCACTATGGAAAGCAGTATGGAGTATCCTCAGAAAATTAAGAATAGATCTACCACATGATCCAGCTATTCCACTGCTGGGTATGTATCCAAAGAACTCGAAAACACAAATGCATAAAGATACTTGCACCCCTATGTTCATTGCAGCATTATTCACAATAGCCAAGACTTGGAGGCAACCTAGGTGCCCATCCAGGGATGAATGGATAAAGAAGATGTGGTATATACACGTAATGGAATACCACAGCCATAAGAAATGCTGAAATCTGGCCATTTGTGACAACATGGATGAACCTTGAGGGTATTATGCTAAGCAAAATTAGTCAGAGGGAGAAAGTCAAATACCACATGATCTCACTCATAAGTGGAAGATAAAAACAACGACAAACAAACACATAGCAACAGAGATTGGATTGGTGGTTACCATGGGAGGGGGCGCGGAAGCAGGGACTGGGCACACATGTGTGGTAATTGATTATAACTAGTGAACATGATGTGATCTGCACAGAGTTTGAGGTATATTGAGATGTACATCTGAGGGCTATATAATGCTATAATCCAGTGTCACTGCAATAAAAAATAAAAATTTAAAAAAATTGTTTTACAAAATTTACAACTTTGGCTAGCAGCCTTCATTTTTTACAAAAAGCTGTTTTTAAACTTAAGAATACACAATCTTTTGGGGCCGGGCTGGTGCCATAATGAATAAGTTTGCATGCTCCACTTTGGCAGCCCAGGGTTCACAGGTTCGGATCCCCAGCACAGACCTACACACCACTCATCAAGCCATGCTGTGGCGGCATCCCACTACAAAATAGAGGGAGATTGGCACAGATGTTAGCTCAGGGCCAATCTTCCCCATCAGAAAAAAAAAAAAGAATAAGCAATCTTCCGAGAATCTATCAAGCAAGTGGTTTATTTGGTAAGTAATCCTGGGAAGCACCAGGAGAGATGTAAGGAAGTGAAACAGAGAAAGGAAGGAGGCCAGCAAAGGGTATGTTTTTGAGCAGGTTACAGCTGTTAGCAACTAGAGCTCCAATTCCACTGAGGAGCACAGGAAGACAATGTAGAATACGCCTCAGAGATATCCCAACCTAGGGATATTTACCCTCCAACTCTATTAGTCATTGACCAAGCACTACTCCCAAAGGATCTTAACACCTCAACACTTCCTGCATGCCCTACCCACAGACCAAATGCTCTCAGTGACCAGAGAAAACCTTATACAGAGTCTCACATGCCTACCGCATGAAGCAACAGAGTGCATGGGCATGAGAATGGTGAGTACTGAGTAGATATGGACAGTGCATCAATAGCATTTGCTACACCTAATTCCCATAAGATTGGACTCCAAATGCCAATAAATTCATGATCTGACCAGAAAATGAGGGAAGGGAGGGCAACTATCCTTGCATGGAAGAGAATGCTGCATGAAAGAGAAGACTAGAACAGTAGTTTAAAAGAAAACTTCCCTATTTTGAATTTTTTGGTCCTTTTAGCAATTAATATAATACTATTTTAGAGCAGGGGTTGACATACTTGGGCCTTCAAGCCAAATGCAGCCTGCCACCTGTTTTTGTATGGCCCCCAAGCTAAGAATGGTGTTTACATTTTTAAATGGTTGGGGAAAAAGTCAGAAGAAGACTATTTCATGACACGTGAAATTTATATGATATTCAAATTTCATTGTCCATAAATATTTATTGGAACACAGCCACACTCATTTGTTTACGTAACGTCAATGGTTGTGCTGTCCATGGCAGAGTTGAGTAGTTGTGACAGAGACCATCTGGACTTCAAGGCTTAAAAGTTTTCCTATCTGGCCTTTTACAGAAAGTTTGCCAACCTGTAATTTAGAACCAGACTCACTCTCAGAGGATCTTCCTGATAGTAGCGATCCCCTGGGGTGGGCGGACCACAGGATGGTCTCTCGCCTTTTTTAAGGACAATCAAAACCCCTGATCAGGCTCCATCAGGCAGTTTCTGAGCTTCTTGAATGAGAACGACTGTTATTCTTGCCGTCCCTAAACTGATCAGAACAGAAAAAACATGGACCGTCTCCCATTATTGCCAACATGAAATTTGTCATTTCTCGTCGGTAAAGCATTTATTAAGAAATGAGATTCTCACAAGTAGTGATGAAAATGGAATAAACTTTAAGCTTTAGAATCCTTGTTTTCCCCAATACAAAACATAACACTTTCCAAACACCTACATTGTTTTGAGCTTTCCAGACATAAGTTCACACTGGAAACTAGTGTTTGAAACCTTGAAAAGGAGCTAATTTTGAGAAAGGAGATCAAAAAATACCACACGAAAAGGTAACTCTGGACAAAAAGAGAGGTGGGTGGCAGCAGGTGAGAGAGAGCTTAATTAATATTATTAATCATCAGGCATCAAGCTGAGAAGTTACTGAAGAAATTAAGATTTATATAAACCATTGGACATACAGCAAAAAAAAAACTAAAACTGGTAACTTTAATCAGATCCCAAGGGAATCCAATGTGCCAAGTTTAATCCAGAGCCTAACCACAGGGTTGCTCACTCAGTCATGGAAGCGGAGACTAGATATGTAAACCAGGTCTTTTCCAGGGAGTGCTACAGTGATCTATGGGTGTGCTATAAATCAGCATTTCATTCCTCAGAATGCTAAAGTCCATTCTCAAGGCCTTGTTTACAGCAGAACATCAGTATTCTCTGGGCACGCACGTCAGCGCGAAGGGAACTTTAAATAGCACAAGAGAAAAGTGTTCCTGGTAGTCACACAGCCTATGATAAACTTTGAAGTACAAATGAGAAGTGGAAGTGAATGTTAAACGTGTGCCTTGTCCTAAAACTTCATGAAAAATGAAATGTACAAGAAAAGTTGGATCCCTGCCATGACACCCATTACAGTGTAGACGAAGGCTCTGACCTTTCGTGTTATACTTACTGTGTTTTTGACACATTTAGTCAATTAAAACGGGTGAAGTGTAATTTGTTTTTCTTAAGTTTAATACAGCATGTCAATAGAAGTTAACCAAAATTTATAGTTGGAACACTAAAGCTGCCACATGCACTTAAACAAATGAACACAATTTATCATGGTTGAAATAAAGAGAACATCACGGGCATTTGACTTTATACTTCACATAAGCGCGTTGCCAAATATAGGAAAGCAAGCTCCTTCTCACACTTCCAATGGAAAAGACATTTTAGGTCACATTAAATATTGGTGTGAAAAATCTGGCAGGTATCCAGTCCTAAGGAGTGTTAACGTTGGCACTTCCACTGTGTACTTTTACTATAAATTGTTGTAGCGTTTATTTGACATGGAATACCCAAAGGATTGATGAGCAAAGAAAGGAAGATTTTTTTTATTGTACCATATTACCTTTTTCAGACATCTATACTAAGCCTTTACATCTTCAAAGTCTAAACACGTAGCCACCTGTATTCAATCGGTACAAGATATTTTTCATGAAACTATAGCTTGCCTTTTTATAAACCTATAAAAGTACACATTTTCCATTTTATTAGTCAGCAAAGCAGTGGTGGATTTAATAATAAAATTTATAAATGCAGTTTCTTTATAGACAGTTTAACTTTTTGCTTATTTAAAATGCCACGAGAACAACCAAATTTGTGTCACAGTTTCTGTCTCTATCACATAGAAACAAGTAGCTACAATTTTGTATATCTTTACACTAAAAAAATTCACCTAGTACTCAGACCATTTATATAGCAGCCCATAGACTCCTAAAGATTTAAGAGAAACATGATACCACCAGGGGAAAATTATCTACTATAATCAAATACACGTATTTGATTTTGGCATCCATAATATGTATGTTAATTACATACAGCTACTGTAATCATGCACTTTGAATTTCTAAGGGAAATTTAAAATAAGTTTTTGTCCCTTTTTCATATTAAATAAAATGCTTCCAATTATGACCACCAAAATAACATTCAGTACCTATGTAAAAATATGAATGGGATATTTGAATAGATTTTAGAAGTTGGGACTGGCATAAATAAATCAAGCTGTAATATTTTGAGACCCAAATGATGACATAAAAGGAATGGTTTTGTAAGATTTCAAATTTTAAATATGTAAAACAAAAATATAGTGAATATTTTAATAATCATATTGGAAAAATACCTAGTCTGACCCTACAGTCCTCTCTAAGCACCTAACCCGAGACATTTAAACTGAAGAAGACTGGTTTTAATGTTTAACCAATCAATTATGTTATTAATCATAATTAATAATCAATGGCTTCAATATTTAACCTAATCAAAGGTGACATCTTTATCCTAAGAGACTACCATTTAAATTATGACAAAATTAGTTCTTAGCCTTTAGGTAGGTTCACCATTTCAAACTTACAGGACTAGGATCGTAGCGTCCTGAAATGGGCAATTACATTTACCCTGTATAGACCCAGATAGATCTGGAAGCGTTTGCAATCAACCCTTCTCTAACTCAATTACCAAAAAGTTTAAGATTAAAAGTAACTGGGCCAGGGCAGGCGGGGGGTGAGGGGGGAGGGGGCGGCCCAGTGGCATAGTGGTTAAGTTTGCACACTCCACTTCAGCGGCCCAAGGTTGGCCGGTTCAGATCCCAAGTGGACCTAGCACCACTTATCAAGCCATGCTGTAGCAGGTGTCCACCATATAAAATGGAGGAAGATGGGCACAGACGTTAGCTCAGGGCCAATCTTCCTCAGCAAAAAGAGGAGGACTGGCAGCAGATGTTAGCTCAGGGCTAATCTTCCTCTGAAAAAAAAAAAGTACCCCAGGTATTTGTAAACATTGCAAAAACAGACATACATTACCTTTAAAGTAATGAGATGCATAGTAAACTCTTACTGGCAGTAGAAACTTACTAGCTATTTTGTCATCCTCTAGGTTTAACAGTAATAAAACAACCAGTTAATTAGACAAATTAAATTTTGAAATTGCTTCTGAAAATAAAAGTTAGCATTTTTCATATCCAAAAAAAAGTTGTACACAGAATTTTTTATTTTTAAAACAGCTGATGTGGCCTTCTGCAAACAAAATGGTGTACTTGTATCAGAGAAGTACTAAAATTCGTGGGTTTTGTTTTATGATATTTTTTAAATAGCCTAAGAATTATACATATAATTTGCTCTATGACAGAGCAAGAAAAGATAATAGAGTTACCATATCATAACCCTGGACTGCTTACGCCTGGATTATTACAAGAAAGACAAATACACTTCTATTTCTTTAAAGTCACTGTTGTTTTATTCTTTATATTGCTAACAGGTGATATACTCTACAAATCAAGGGTTTGGGACCTAGAAATTGAGCTAACTAAACAAAACTTAAAATATGAAATATTAATTTAGAGTCAGATGGTCACCAGCAAGCAAACAGATGGTGCAGGCTGGACAGGTGGGGATCCTTGTCCTGCCTCGGTACAGTATTTGATGAACTGTACTATTTGGTTAACTGTACCTCACAATACCAGAGTCTGTGAGTGAGACTAACCAGGAAAAAACTATCAGAATGTCAGTGAGAGGTGGCTTTTCCTCGCCAAGTTTAGCAGTTCTGCAAGAGAGATTAGTTCAAGAAAGTTGGATATTTCTTTAGAAGCAGATATAGCAGGAGATAAGACCAGCCCAGTCCTCTCAGAAACATCACTGAGATATTGGGGCCAGTGCAGCGGCAAAGATCAGATGAAGATGTGGCCTTTGCTTTCTCATCCAAGACTGCTATTTCAGATGACCTAAGAGTAGCCATAAACAAAAACTTAGCTGACTTAATCAAAGAAAAAGAGAGAAAGTACAAATACACGATATAATAAATGACAAAAGGGAAATAGATAAGACTGAAAATCATGAGTCTATATTGCGTAATTCTATGAAAATAAATTTGAAAGCCTAGCTAAAATAGTCAGTTTCCTATAAAATACATTTATCAAATTTGACCTTCTCTGTTCAGAAAAGTACAAGTTTTATATTGCTGCTATAAAAATATACCACAAAGTGGCTGAAATCAACACAAATGTGTTATTTTATAGTTTTGTAGGTCAGAAATCCAATATGGGGCTTACTGCACTAAAACCAAGATGTCACCAGGCTGCTTCCCTTTCTGGAAGTTCTGAGGAGAATTTGTCTCCTGCTCTTTCACGTGTTGGCAGAATTCATTTCCCTGTGGTATATACCATAAGGTCCCTATTTTCTTACTGGCTGTGAGCTGAAAGTCGTTACCTGCTTCTAGAAGTAACCCGTATTCCTTAGCTCATGGTCTCTAACTCCATCTTCAAAGCCAGCAACAGTGGATGCAGGTCAAGTCCCTCTCACGTTACATCTCTCTGATCCAGCAGGAAAAAGTTAGTCACTTCTGAGTTCTCAAAAGATTAAACAGTTCGGGGTAATCTCCCCATCTGAAGGTCCTTACCCTTAATCGCATCTGCAAAGTCCTTTGTCCCATGTAACGTAACATAGTCACAGGTTCTGCTGATCAGGGCGTGGACATCTTTAGGGGCCATTATTCTCCTATCACAGATT
The DNA here is from genome assembly GCF_021613505.1 of Equus quagga. Lineage (NCBI taxonomy): Eukaryota > Metazoa > Chordata > Mammalia > Perissodactyla > Equidae > Equus > Equus quagga. The sequence continues at coordinate 58,461,071 of NC_060269.1, read as the reverse complement.
TGAATACAGATTTCTCAAAAAAAAAAAAAAAAACAACTTGGATCAATTTTCATTAAAGAAATGGAGATCTTGCCCTCAAAAATTACCAGGTACAGATGATTTCACAGGGAAATTCAGCCAAACCTTCAAAGACTAGATAATCCAATGCTACTTAAATTTTTCCAAGCATAGATGAGACATCTCCAAAAACTTTATTACGAAGAAAATACAGTATCGATACACAAACCTGATAAAATAACATAGGAAAGAAAAACACAAGCCAATCTCACCAATCTCATGTTGAGGAAAAAAATCTTAAAATATTAGGAAATAGAATCCAACAGCACTTTAAAAAATTAGTGTATCATGACGCAGTAAGTTTTATTACATGAATGCAAGAGTGGTTCGGTGTTAAGAAATCTATTAGTATAACTATCATTTTAAAGGATCTTCAAAAATTACTTGACTATTGACATAGCTACTGAAAAAAATTCAACAAAATTCAAAACTCAATTCTGATAAAACACTTTGTAAACTAGAAAACCATAAATTTTTCTTTAAATTGATAAAATAGATTTATCTCAATCAGAAAGCCAGCATATTACTTACTAGATAAACACTAGCATTTCCACTAAAATCCAGAACAAGACAAGGATGCCTACTCTATTTAACTATTTAACACAGAATTAGCTAATGCAATGAAACAAGAGAAAATAACTGGAGACAAAAGAATCGGAAAAGACGTAAAACCATCTCTGTTTGCACAGGGTATAATACTTTACTTGGTATATCTGAATCAATGATAAAACTATCATAAATAAAATAATTCAGAAATTTAGCAGGATGCAAAATTATACAAAAACTACAGGTATAATATATTCAGATAATAACCACTTAGAAGATATCACAACAGAAAAAAGATAGCAACAAAAAGCAAAAATAAACATTTTGTAAATTCACAGTAATGTGCAAAACCTGTATGAATAACCTTACAAATACTCTTGAAAGACAAAAGTGAGATTGAACAAATGAAAAGACAGCCCCTGCTCGTCACTGGGATGATTCAGCAAAAAATGGTATCAGGTATCCTCCTAGTTAATATAAATGTAACGTGATTTTCCAAAAGAAGTATATAAATAAGAGGGTTTTTTTCCTGGAGTTACATAAGTTGGCTCTAAAATCCATGTATATATGCAAAATTAATTGATCAGTCCCTTATAATGAAGAGCCAAGAGGGAAGTGGTTAGCTCTCCTACGTATCAAAACATTGCATGTGAATAAACAGCCAGACTAATACAACAGAAAAGAAAGTTTGAAAGTAAATCCCACTCATGTGGAAATTTAGAATGTAAACAAAATAGCATCTCATATCTGTGAAGACAAGGTTAACTTTTTAATAAATAGTGTCGTGACAACTTGATAGTCATTTAGAAAAAGAAGAAAATGTAAAAGAAAAAAATAAATGCCAATCTAGGAGAAAACATTTGCAACATCTGTAAAGATAAAAAGCTAATCTACTAAATATACAAAGAACTTTTAGGGCAAGGAGGAGCATTCTTTTAAACGTATCTTTTCCCAGCTTTATTGAGGTATAATTGACAAATAAAATTGTAAGTTATTTAAAGCGTGTATTTATTCATTCTGAAAACGTTTGTTGAGAACCTACTTAGTGTAAAGTTCTGCACCTGAATTTAGGACATGGGATGATGTTACACACGCACATCTCTGTTCAAAGTAGGTAAATTCCCTTGAAGGCCTTTCCACCTCAGTAGCATCCCCTTTGGCAGCCAAGGGCAACTGCTATACTAATTTCCTGCACGTGTTTTTCATTTTACTATTTGCCTTCTTGAAGATCCTGGAATGCAAAATAAGCCATGAAAAGGACTATAAAAATCCTTTGATATTTTAAGATAAGAAAAATATCCCTATCCATCATGATATTTATTTGAAAACTTTTAAAATGCAGTTACCTAAGGCATTTTTATTAGAATATAGGGTCCTAATTTTAAAAGTAAATATCAGTACCATCTTTTGTTTGCAACTGTTAAAGTGGCCAATTACGTGTTTATTTAACCCTGATTTAAACTTGAAATATCTAATATGACAGTAATTGCATTATTCTCAATTCAATATTTGGCTCTACATTTTATGTCACTCATAGCTCTAACTAGAACTGTCTAAGAATTTTGAGCTGGGAGACCTACACTATTTCTTGCTTAAACATACAGAGTTCAAGTTTGTTTAATATTTTGTTTAATAATTTTGTTTAAACAAGACTATTTATTTGCATTGTAGCAAAATTATTGCTTTTTTTGCCCCTGGTATGTTATTCTTATTGTCATAAAGGGGTTCCAAGACAGAACAAGGGCAATTTATGTTTCCCATCTGACAAGAGAACTATACCCACTTTTGTATTATTTGCGCAATAATGATCAAGGCCCAGGGCATTTCCTGGGGATTAATGGCTGACTGGGAGATTGGCTAAAGGCCATTAACCTGGGGCAGTCATTAATTTTCTTAGAAAACCTGGGTTGAAGTCATTATTTCTATTATAAGATCAATAACACACATCCCTCATCACCACAACAACAAAAACTCATTGGAAATCACTTTTTTCTGGAATTTTTCTTAAGGATGTTCAATCTACAGGTTATATTTTAACAGAAATGTCACTGAAACCCTGAACAACTTAGTAACATGACAGGCCTCGTCGCCTAGATGTCAATGTCATGAACATCTGTGATTATTTCCTCTCTGCCCTGACTTAGGAGTCAAGCTAAAAACAAAGTCTCAGTTTCTCTCTCTCTCTCTCCCTCTGCCCCTTTTTCTTCCCCTCCCTCCTTCCTCCTTCTGGTCCTTCCCTCTCTCTTTCCTGAGGACTTCAGTGAGCAAGTTTCCACTGAAGGTGTAAATCTGCAAAAACAGCATGTGGTAGGTCACTCAATATACAAATTATTGGAGAGCAAGTGGAACTATGACTCTACAGTGTTTTCACAAATGACATTTTCTCAGAAATAAATGTGTGAAAGAACTGTTCCTTCTTAGCAACTTAACTGAAATGGATCTAACAAAAGTAGAATTCACACAATTAAATAAGGGGTAATTTGTCTGTCATCACTTTGATGCTCTAAACATTGAGATTGGCAAGAGGAGAACCCTGACCCAAACAATAGCCCAGGAAGACAAGAGCTTGAAGAAAGCAGGGGCATTTGGAGCCCTGAAAGAAGCAAGAGAAGGTATTATAAAATAAATGTTAAAGAACCGCAGGAAATGCATGAAAGTGTTCCGTGAGAAGAGCGCCATCATTTGAGGGAAGAGTTCCCCCCATTGATTCTCTGGTTCAGACATATTTAGAGATATTGTCCCTTTTCTGTCTCTCAGAAGTTCCTACATTCTTTTAGACTAAGGGTGAAGTACTACTAACTTCCTAAATAGTAAATAAAAGAATTAAAGAAATTTCATCAGCCTATTTTCCTCATCTTTAAATAGGAATATAATGTGAATTACATTATAATGTGCTATTCAAGGGCATGGCATTATGATGTAACATAGTGAGAATGACTAATCATCTGGGATGCACCCGAAATAGCAGATGAGGCATGATGTGAAATTGGAGTCCCTACCTGTCACCTTTTCATTGATCTAATTCCCATTCCAGTCACTCTTTACCCTTGAAATAAGGAGCAGTGATATTGTCATATGTCGTAGCAGTGATATTCTCACCTGTCAATGAGCTTACATCACTTCGTTGTAGCTCCACCCCTTGGAGACTATTGACATAACCCTATTCATTGGGTACATCCTTCCTTCTTTTCTCATCTCCACTCCTCCAACCCCTACTAAAGCACCACCACCACCCATATAGTCAATACACAGATAGGAAGAGGCAATTAGTCATAAAAAGCAAAAGAAGAAAGCTTAAAGAAGGAAAGACAGAAATAATTGGTTGGTGCTGAAGAAGACCTAAGATTAATGGACATCCACCATTCCCTCAAATAAGGACCAAAGGAAATGACCACATTGATGAAAAATGCAAAAGTAAATTTAAAATACTCCTTCTCCCTAAAAGGCTTATAATCTATTAAGGGACATAAAACAAGAGTACAAATTATTGTAGCATGTGTTAGTAGGTGATAAGAACCATGTGAGATACACTAATAAATGAGTGGCTCGTGTAGTTCAGTGTTTACTTCTCTTGGGAAAGTCAAGGAAAACTTCGCAAAAGAGACAACAAAATGGTCAGAGATTGGAAGGAAACAGTTACAAGCAAAGATAATGGCTGAGGTGCTAAGGATAAAAATTTGGGGGAGAGTCCTGAGAGGCATGAACACTTTGGTTTATCTAGAGTGTGTGGTGTACAAGAAATACTGTGAGATCTAACTAGAGTGTAGGTTGAAGTCAGATACTGGGGCAAGTGAAAGATTTTGAGCAAGAAAATGATGTAAAGAGAGTTGTATTTTAATAATATCAATCTGAAAGAAATGTTTAGACTGTATTGGAGAAAATAACATTGGATATAAGCCAATTATGAAGCAATTTAAATAGCCCAAAGGTAAGATATTTAGACTTTAAATAGCATGGTAGCAGCGGGAATTGAAAGGAGAAGATTGATGAAAGAGCTATTGAGTAAACATAAGTTATTTTCAAGGTCCTATCTCTCAGGTTGGATAGTAGTTCCCTTTGTTATTACTATTATTCAGACAGGGACCAGCCTAACAAGACAAGGCCATCTACAAGGCCGCAGGCCTAACAAGATAAGGCCCTAACAAGATTGTCCCTAACCAATCTACAGGCTAGGAGAATCAGATAGAGGCCTCTAAGATCCACATTCCACAGTCTCTGAACTTTCCTGGGTTTACGCATGTGCCCTAGCACCCTGCAGCCCACTGAAGGTGACACTACCCCATTAGCATAGTAAAAATCACACCCGGGGTTGGAGAACTAGCATGCTAATGATACATGTGTCACATGTCGAACAGCAGCACAGGCGCAAGCACAGCTCCACCTCTACATGCCATGACAAGGCCCTCCTCCCCAGCCTTTGCCTAATAAAAGCCCCACAATCCCCCTCCCTAATGAGCCAGTCACCCGCCCCTTTCCTTTCCCACCGGCTCCCTTGTACCTCTCCTGTGCCCAAGCTAATAAACTTTTACTTTTCAACTCCCATTTGTTGTTTCTGCTGATTTCTATCTTGGGGGACAAGAAGAACCCAATGTTCTAGTAACATTCTTATATCAAAACAGAAACCCAAACAAATAAATCAAAGATGGCCATGAATGAACCAGCGATGAAAGTGTCTTGAACCAAGGATTATGGTTAATCTAATTCTGTGTCCCTGAGACTTAAAAAATAATAATGATGGGCTGGCCCCATGGCCAAGTGGTTAAGTTCGCACACTCTGCTGCAGGCGGCCCAGTGTTTTGTTGGTTCAAATCCTGGGAGCGGACATGGCACTGCTCATCAAGCCACACTGAGGCAGGGTCCCACACGCCACAACTAGAAGGACCCACAACGAAGAATATGCAACTATGCACGGGGGGGCTTTGGGGAGAAAAAGGAAAAAAATAAAATCTTTAAAGAAAAAATAATAACAATAATAAAATTATTCAGGAGGTAAACGGCATAGAGGGTATCAGTGTCCCTTGAGAGATGGCTTACATCACTGGAAAAAAATGGGCTGGGGAGACAAATAAACCTGGCCCTGAATTCTGACTCTTTTGCTTACAAACTCAGTGATACAGAGTCACCCATTTAACTTCTTTGAGCTTCTGTTTCTCATTGGGAAAATGGGAATAATAATACCTACTTTTCAAGATATTGTGAGAATTAGATAATACAAGATTTTTGGTAGATACTAGATGCTCAGTGAAAGACAGCTATACTAAGTGCCTTAATTAAAATAATAAGTGATTGACTAAAAATGTATAGAGGGAAAAGAATAAAAGATTCTTCAAGGGATTTGATCGTAGGTAGATGGCTATAAAAATAATCATACTATTAATGGAAATATAAAAGTCAGGGAGTACAAAATGGATTTTAGGAAGGAGATTTTTTTATTTTAGCAGTTTTCTTTTTATATTACCTATCTATAAGTCCTATACCATCACTAAAGCAAATTTATAGGATAAAGACTCTCTCTCCAATATCCATGAATAAATTTCAAGCTACTGGCTTGTGATGACTTCATTTCCTTGTCATTCCTGCTGTTATTTTCACCTGTTTTTGTTCTCAACGGTATGCTACAGGTAAAATGAAATATAGACAAGAATTTAGCCTAGCTAGGTCCTGAAGACCCAGAATAAGGATGTCTCAGATGCTTAACACCATCCACAATCCTAACTGAAAAGTATAATTGCTTGTAACCTTCATGTATAATAAAACATACAAAAATTTCTTTCCCTTTTTTTTTTTTTTTTTTTGGTAAGAAAGACTGGCCATGAGCTGACATCTGTTGCCAAGCTTCCTCTTTTTGCTTGAGGAAGACTGCTAACCTATGAGCTAACTTCTATGCCAATTTTCCTCTATTTTGTATATGGGTGCAGCCACAGCATAGTTTGGTGAGCAGTGTGTAGGTCCACACCGCGGATCTGAACCCACGAACCCTGGGCCACCGAAATGCAGCATGAGAACCTAACCACTACACCACTGGGCCAGCCCCAAGAATTTCTTAAAGAAGGTCATCTCTGAAGCTCGTATACATTTCACTTGCATTACACAATTAGCAACTCAAACAGCCAATCAGACTGGATATTTTTTGAAATCCTCTAGGAACACATATTATGCCTTACTGAGTCAAGCTTGTTATTAATTAGGTAGATTTTCAGCATCAAGTTACAATTATTATTGTATCCTTTCTTTGGGGCGGGCAAGGGGAGTACAATGATTTATTCATCTTTATTTATTTATTAAAGAACAAGAGCTAAAAAATGGAAGACCAACCCAGTTTATCACAGATATTCAGAATTATAAAAATGGAGAAAAGAAACCATCTATGGCAACGATTCTGAACTAATACTGAAAGTGAAACATTACTAGACTTCAAATTACTTCTTTAAAGTCTACATAGGAAATGACATAACCATATTTAATTCCTCTGAGAAGAATTGTTCAGTTCCAACCGTGGGCTAAATGAAGCAGCAGTGACTATAATGAACCTTTACAACAGACCTGAAACAAAAGGGGATAATAACTTTATGCATTAAACAAAGTCCTGGGAGGCGATTGCAGTCTCAAAGATGAAGATTAAAATTAAGAGAACAGATCTTTCAGCGTATGAAATTCCAGGGGCAGTGAAGGTCAAATCCAACACCACATTTCCTTAAATTCTTTATTTCATTTTAGGAAAAACAGCCACCAAATTCTATCCAACTACTAGTTTTCCAGATTCTTTATTTTACTGTATCTCATCAGACCACAGCATTGTTTTTCTTTTTCCTGGTGGTAATGTAGATTTTGTTTCTTAATTCTTTTTTTTCAACTTTTATTCAATTTATTTAAACTAAAAAAAATGTTCACTCATTTCTCTTACCCTTCCCGACCTCTTGTGACCACCAATTTGTCCTTTGTATCCATGAGCTTGGTGGGTCTTTTTTTTTTTATTATTCCGTATGAGAGAGATCACATGGTATTTGTCTTTCTCCATCTGGCTTATTTCAGTTATCATAATGCCCTCAAGGCCCATCCATTTTGTCACAAATGGCAAGATTTCATTTTTCTTATGGCTGAATAATATTCCATTGTATATATATACCACAATTTCTTTATCCATTCATCCATCAATGGACACTTAGTTTGTTTCCATATCTTGGTTATTGTAAATAATGCTGCAGCAAACATGGGACTGTATCTATCTTTTCTAATTAGTGTTTTTGTTTTCTTTGAATAAATACCCAGAAGTGGAATTGCTGACTTATATGGTAGTTCTATTTTTAATTGTTTGAGGAAACTCCATACTGTTTTCAATTATGGCTGTACCAATTTATATTCCCACCAACAGTGTACAAGCATCCACTTTCTTCTACATCTTCACCAACCCTTGTTATCTCTTGTCTTTTTGATCATAGCCATTCTAACGAGTGTGAGGTGATATCTCATTGTGCTTTCGATTTGCATTTCCCTAATAATTAATGATGTTGAGCATCTTTTCATGTACCTGTTGGCCATCTGTATGTCTTCTTTGGAAAAATGTCTATTCAGATCTTCTGCCCATTTTTTAATCAGATTGTTTGGTTTTTTGCTATTGAGTTGTATGAGTTCTTTATGTATTTTAGATATTAGCTCCTTATCAGATGTATGATTTGCAATTATTTTCTCCCATTCAGTAGGTTGCCTTTTCACTTTGTTGATGGTCTCCTTTGCTGTGCAGAAGCTTTTTAGTTTGATGTAGTCTCACTTGTTTGTTTGGTTTTCCTTTTTTTTTTGCTTTTTTTTTCGGTGTCAGATTCAAAAAATCATCACCAAGACCTTTGTCAAGGAGCATACTGCTTATGTTTTCTTGTAGTAGTTGTATGGTTTCAGATTTTACATTCAAGTCAAAAGAAATTGAAGTGAAGATTCAATGAATAAAATTTTAAAATACATGGTGTTGCAGTCTTTTTTAAGGGTGCAAATTGTCAAGTTAAAATTTAAATATTAAATCAAGTTGATACCTATTTTCTTTCCAATTTAAAACATACTCAATCTGTTTTGGTTGTGTGACCTTTGTGACCCATGAAATATGTATAAGTTTGTGAATTCTCATTTAAGTGTAAGAAAAAATAAGACTACTCATCTACTGTATTATGTCCAGCACCAAAATCTCCCTGGAGGGGTGAGGTAAGTACCTGTGGAACTGCCTTAATTTTTTTAAGGAAAGAGTAACAAATCAAATGACCTAATGTCACATGTCAAACTTTGGACAAACTAAATGACTTTGATGACCATCAGTTTTCTCAAGTACCCAGAACTTTTAATAATGTTATTTGTGTTAATTATGAAGCAAGGAAGAAATGAAACAACTACAATGGTGATAGAATACACTAATACCCAAGCCTCACTCCAGACCAATTAAATCAGAATCTGAGGGACGAGGTCACCCTGAAAGCTCTCCAGGTGATTCTAATCACATGCAGCAAGGGTTAGGTCCACAACTTTGCATATAAAAATAGATACTCAGGAACTTATGCTTCTGTTACTTATGATGCAGTAACAGAGACCAGATATACTCTGTCACCTGAAATGACTAAAACAACAAACAAAATATATAAAACAATAATTTTCAAAACTTCTAATTTCATAAAACTACAAAAGACAGTGGTCTCTGAGAAACGGGAATAATAAAGTGAGCCCTATGATTGCCCATCCAATACCTAGAAAGATCATACAGGGAAGAGGCACACAAGCAGAGTTCAATGGTCACCCTGGGTTGAGGAGATGGAGCCGAGAGTCTGGGGAAACCAAGGCAGCTAAAGTTTATAGAGCAGAGAAATAGGAGAGAGCCCCAGAGATCTGCAGTATCCACGCCAAATCTTCAACTGAGTACTAACTGAGACAAGGGAAGAACCACCCAAGCAGATAAGAGGGAACAATACCTAATGTTCACACAGAAGTAAGAATAGTTTCTATTCTCATCAGAAAAGTCCAAAATCTTCTCATTTCAGGGGCATTAGATAATGTACATAGTAAGATTTTGTATCAGTGCTGGGGAAAAATTGCCCCTAGACGCAACCCATATCACTTTAAAAACCTTAAAGCAAGACCCCAAATATCAAACTATTTCCAAGTAACTCAAATGCTTCAAACAAAAAAATTCAAGAAGATTTATAGGAATACAAGGATATCAGAACACAGCAAGGTAAATTCACAATGTCTGGCATCCAATTAAAAATTGTGAGGCATGCAAAAAAACAAGAAAAAATAGCCCATGATGAGGAGAAAAATTAATCAATCAAAACTGACACAAATTACATAGATGAGAGAATCAGTGAAAACGGATATTTAAACAGCTATTAAAATTGCATTCCACATGTTCAAGAAACAAGAGGTGAGGATGAACATGTTAAAGAGAAATGTGGAAAATAAAAAGATGATCCCATAAAACTCCTAAAGATGAAATTTACAATATCTGAGAAGAAGAATAAACTGCATGAGATTAACAGTAGATTAGACATTGCAGAAGAAAATGCTACATCATTTGAAGATATAGGAATAGAAACTATCCAAAATAACACACCGAGACTAAAAAGATTTACCAGAGTATCTATCCGTGAGCTAAGGGACAAATTCAAGCTGTCTAACATACATATATTTGGAGCCCACAGAAAAGCAAAAGATGGGGGAATAGTTGAAGATATACTAACCAAAATGTATTTCAAATTTAATGAAATATATAAACTCACATACCCAAGAAGCTCAGTGAACCCCAAGCACAAGAAACATGAATAAAACTACACTGACACATCATGATCAAATCACTTAAAACCTTTGTGATAGAAAATCTTGAAAGCACCCAGAGAAAAAATACACATTACATACAAAGGAACTAAGATAAGGATGACATCAGATTGCTCATCAGAAACAATGCAACCTAGAAGATAGGGAAGAACATCTTTATAGTTTTGAAAGAAAAAAAAAAAATCTGTCAACCTAGAATCCTTTATCCAAGAAATATATTTTTCAAAAACAAAATGAAAATAAAGACTTTTTCCAAGATACAAAAGCTGAAAGAATTCATCAATAACAGAGCTGAAATACAACAAATGACACAGAAAGTCTATCAGCCAGAAGAAAAATGACACCGGATGGAAATAATAATCCACCCAAAGAAATAAAGAGCACCAAAAATGGTAACTATATGTTGTTAAAATACTTTTTTTCTTATTAGTTAAGTATCTTTAAAAAGTAATTGACCTTATAAAGCAAAAATAATGACAGTGTATTGGGAGTTTATAGCATGTGTAGTAATAAAATATATAACAATAATGACACAAAGACTGGGAGGAGAAAATGGGGGTGTACTGTGGTAAGGGTCTTATACAGTGTGTGAAGCAGTATAATGTCACTAGAAGGGAAATTGTGATAAGTTAAAGATGTTTACTATAAATACCAAAGCAACCACTAAAATAACACAACAAAGAGTTCTACCTAATAAACCAACAACAAAAATAAAATGGAACAATAAAATATTTACTTAATCCAAAAGAAGACAGAAAAAAAACATGAAAAGATGAAAAAGGGAACAAAGAACAGATGAAACAAATGGAAAACAAATAGTAGGATTTAAACTCCACCATATCAATAATCATGTTAAATAGTAAGTGGCCTAAACACCTGAGTTAAAGACAGAGCTTGTCAGATTGGATTTTTTAAAAAACAAGACTCAATTCTGCATACTACCTGCAAAATATATATATATATAAACACAAATTGATTCAAATTAAAAGAATTTCCATTATATACATACATGCTATACATGACTATACATGCTAACACAAATCAAAAGATAGAAGAGCTATGGGCCTGGCCTGGTGGCATAGTGATTAAGTTCATGCACTCTTCTCTGGCAGCCAGGGGTTCACAGGTTAGCATCCCAGGTACAGATCTACACATCACTCATCTAGTCATGCTGTGGTGGCATCCCACATATAAAATAGAGGAAGATTGCCACAGATATTAGCTCAGGGACAATCGTCCTCACCAAAAAACAAAAAAATGGAAGAGCTATATTCATACAGGACAAAGTAGATTTCAGAGCATAGAATATCACCAGGCATACAGAATGTCATCTCATAATGATAAAGAGGTCAATTTATAATGAGGACATCAATTCATAATAAGGTCAATTCATAATGAGGAGCATCAAAACACATGAAACAAAAACTGATAGAACTATAATAATAAAGAGACAAATTCAAAATTACAGTCAGAGATTTCGACAATCTTCTCTCAGTAATTGATAAACCAGTAAACACGAAGTCAGTAGGGGTATAGAAGAATTAGAGAACACTGTCAATCAACTCGACTTATCTGATAACAACCACCCAACAACACTAAAGTAAAATACACACTCTTTTCAAGTGCACATGGAACATTTTCCAAGGTATACTACATTTTAGGTAACAAAATGTCTCCATAAATTTAAAAAGAGTCAAACCACACAAAGTACGTATTCTGAGCTCAATGAAAATAGATTAGAAATCAACGCCACAAAGTTATCTGAAAAATCCTCAAGTATGTTGAAACCAAACAACATACTTTGAAATAAAACAAGGGTCAAATAAAAAAATGAAAATGGAAGTTAGTAACTGCGTTGGACTAAATGAAACAGAAAACACATTTTAAAATTTGTGAGATGCAGCTAAAATAATGTTTAGAGGTAAGTTTATAACATCAAACACCTATATTAGAACAGAGGAGATGTCTCAAATCAATGATCTCAACTTCTACCTTAAGAAACTAGAAAGAAAAGGACAAATAAAAACCAAAGTAGAAGAAAGGAAATATTAAAAATCAGAGTAGAAATCAACAAAATAAAATGTAGAAAATCAGTGGAACATTTTAATAAAACCAAAGGCTATTTCTTTTAAAAAGATAAATAAAATTGAGAAAAAGATAGCCAGAGTAATCATAAGAAAAAAAGGGAGAAGACACAAATTACCAATATCAAGAATGATAGAGGTGACATCACTATATATTCCACAGATATTAAAGAAAAATAAGGAAATATTATGAAGAACATTATACCAATAAATTTGACAATTCAGATGAAATGGACAAACTCCTTGAAAGACACAAGCTACCAAATTCACTCAAGAATGGATAACCTAAATTGCCTATTAAATAAGTAGAATTTGTAATTAAAAACTTCCACCCAAAAATCACTTCAGGCCCAGGTGGCTTCACCAGAGAATTCAACCAAACATTTAAAAAAGAAACGGTGCCCCCATGTTCATTGAAGCATTGTTTACAACAGCCAAGACACGGAAACAACCTAAGCGCCCACCAAAAGATGAATGGATAAGGAAGATGCAGTGTATATATACAATGGAATACTACTCAGCCATAAAATAAAAAGATGAAATCTTACCATTTGCAACAACATGGATGGGCTTGAGGGTATTATGCTAAGTGAAATAAGTCAGATGAAGAAAGTCAAATACAGTATAATTTCCCTTGTATGTGGAAAATAAAATAATAGCAACAATAACAAAAACACTTTAGATACAGAGAACAGACTGATGGTTACCAGAGAAGAAGTGGGGTGGAGGGAAGGCAAAATGGGTAAAGGGGGTCATTTTTATGGTGATGGATGAAAACTAGACTTATGGTGGTGAAAACGATGCAGTGTATATAGAAGTCATATTACAACAGAAGTCAAATTATAATGATGTACATGTGAAATCTATATAATGCTATAAACCAAAGTTACCTTAATAAAAAAGTTTTTAAATTAAAAAAAACAGATTTAGTGGCATTTATAAGCTCACAGAACTGGCTTTGCTGATTTTTTTAAAAAATAATCTTACAGGTACTTTACTGATATTGGAGAATTTGATTTTATGTATGTGTAACTGATTAGAGGTTGAATATTCAAACAGAAGTTCATTTTGAGAGCAATACAATTCAAGCAAATTGCCACAGAGTGGCCTTATCCAAGTGATTAGAGAGTGTGATATGAAGTTATAGACTCTGGATTTTGAACTCTGCTATGGATATACCAATATAAATATGCAAATAACTATTCTTTTCAGAAAAACAAAAGAAATGGTGTGAATTCTACACAAATTCTTCCAGAAAACTGAGGAGGAAGGACTACTTTCCAACTCTTCCCATGAGGCCAGAAGTTCTCTGATATGAAAACCAGACAGACATTATAATAAAAGAACAACAGGCCAATTTCCCACATACACATAGATGTAAAAACTTCTAAACAAAATTTTAGCAAATCAAATCCAACAACATAGAAATGGGATAATATAACATGGCCAAATAGGCTTAATTTGAGGAAAGCAAAGTTGGTTTAACATTCAAAAATCAATTAACGTAATTCACCACAGTATCAGACCAAAACTCTTAGCAAAGAAGGACTGGAGGGGCACTTCCTCACCTTGACAGAGGGCATTTACAGAAAACTTACAGTTAACATCATATTTAATGGAGAAAGACGGAAATCTTTCTCCCTAAGACCAGGAAAAAAGCAAAAATGACCCCACTTACCATATCTATCCAACATTGTGCTGAGAGTTTAAGCCAGTCCAACAAGGCAAGTAAAAGAAATAAAAGGTACCCAAACTGGAAAGGAAGAAATTGCCTCTCTTTGCAGACAAGATAATCATCTATGTAGAAAATTCTTCAGAAATTACCAAAAAAAACTATTAGAGCCTATAAGTGAGTTTAGCAAGGTTTCAGAATAAAAGATTAATATACAAAATCAATTTTATTTATATTTACTAGCAATGAATAATTAGAAATTGAAATTTTAAAATCAATACAATATACAAAATACAAAAAAAGAACTTTGATCTTCACCTCACATAAAATACAAACATTAACCCAAAATGGATTATAGTCCTAAAGGTAAAACCTAAAACTATAAAATTTCTAGAGAAAAATCTTTGTGATCTTGGGTTAGGAAAAGATTTCTTAGATATGACCCCAAAAGCACAATCCACTAAAAGAAGAAATTGGTAAATTGGACTTGATCAAATTAAGAACTTCTGTAATTCAGAAGACACTGCTAAGGGAAAGAAAAGACAAGCTACAGAATAGGAAAAAATGTTTGCAGCTCATGTATATGACAAAAAAGTTATACCCAGAATATATAAAGAACTCTCAAAATTCAATAATGAGAAACCAAATAATCCAATGGAGAAAAAGCAGGGAGCAGGGGCAAGAGATTTGAACAGAAGCTTCACCAAAGAAGACATACAGATGGCAAATAAGCACATGAAAAGGTGTTCAACATCGTCAGTTATTAGGGTAATGTAAATTAATGAGATACACTACACTACACACCTATTAGAATGGCTGAAATTAAAACAACTGACCAAGAGTTGACAAGGATGTGGAGCATCTGGAACTCTCTCATACATCTGGTAATACACATGTAATATGGTGCAATCACTTAAAAGAATTGTTCAGCAATTTTTTTTAAGTTAAACATGCACCTATCAGATGACCCAGTCATTCTACTCCTAGACATTTACTCAGGAGAAATGAAGGTATATGCCTTGTATATGAGTTTTCATAGTAGCTTTATTTGTAATAACCAAAAGTTGAAAACAACCTAAATATCCATCAACAGCTAAATGGATTTTTCAAAATTGTGATATATCTACACAAATAATGTTACTCAGCTGTAAAAAGTAATGAGCTGCTAATATACACTACAATAAGGATGAGTCTCAAATAAAATTTTACGCTAGATGAAAGAAATCAGGAAAAAAATGAGTACATATGTAAGATTCCATTTATATAAAATTCTAGGAATTGCAAACTAATCACATAGTGACAGAAAGCAGATCAATAATTGCTTGAGAATGAAGGAGAAAAGGGAAGAGTAGGAGGGAGAAACACAAGGAAACTTTTCAGGTCATGAATACATTCATTAATTTGATCGTGAAAATGGTTTCATAAGTGTATACATACACAAAATTTATCAAATTGTTCACTTTAAACATGTGCAATTTATTGTATGTCAATTACACCACAATAAAGCTTTTAAAAAATATAATAATCAGGAAGATTCTGACAAAGAATGATGATGAGTGGCTACATCCTATTGCATATTACTCAAAGCTAAAAATATTTTTTAAACCATAGTAAGATTTCACGGATAGATTGATCTATGAAATAAAACAGAAAGGTTTTTTTTTTTTTCCTGCTTTATCTCCCCAAACCCCCCCAGACATAGTTGTGTATCTTAGTTGCAGTTCCTTCTAGTTGTGAGATGTGGGATGCCACCTCAACGTGGCCTGACGAGCAGTGCCGTGTCCGTGCCCAGGATCCGAACCCTGGGCCGCTGCAGCGGAGCACGCGATCTTAACCAGTCGGCCACGGAGCCGGCCCCAAACAGAAAGTTTATAAGTAGAATTGCATACATATGAAGATTTGAAGTAAAATAAAGGTTGAATTTCATATCAATGGGAATAAGATGGATTATAAAATATATTAGGTTGAAATGTAAAGGTATTGTGTTTTTTAAAAAAGAAAAGATTTATCTCTCACAACTAGAAGGACCTGCAACTAAGATATACAACTGTGTACAGAGGGCGGGGTTGGGGAGATAAAGCAGAAAAAAAAAAAAAGATTGGCAACAGTTGTTAGCCCAGGTGCCAATCTTTAAAAAAAAAAAAGATTTCTCTCTCTCTTACTCCTTACTGCAAAGTAAATCCTCCCTCAGATATGAAGACATCAATGCAAATCCAGTAGAAAGAGGAAAAAGCAAAGAAACATGAGACCACCAAAGGAACACAATCATTTTTCAGCAACTGACCCTAAAGAAATGGAGATCTGAGAGTGACTTGAAAAAGCATTAAAATAGTTATTTTAAGGAAGCTTAGTGAGATTCAAGAGAATACAGATAGATAACTCAACAAACTCAGGAAAGACAATGCATGAACAAAGCAAGAGCTTCAACAAAAGATAGAAATCATAAAAAAGAACCAAACAGAAATTCTGGAGCTGAAGAATGAAATGAAAAATGTAATAGAGATCTTCAACAGTAGGTTCAACCAAATGCAAGAAACAATCTGGTAACTGAAGGACAGATCTCTTGAAATTATCCAGTCAGAACAAAAAAAAGAAATAGGAATAAAAAAGAATGAAGAAAGCCTACATCAATTATGGGACACCACTAACCAAAACAATATTCTCTTCATGGAAGTCCAAGAAGGAGAAAAGTTAGAAAGAGGCAGAAAGCTTAAAGAAATAATGGCTCCAACTTCCCAAATATGTGGAGAGATATGGACATCCAGGTACATGAAGCTCAAAGATCCCAAACAGCTTCAACTCAAAGAGATATTCACTGAGACACATTGTAATCAAACTCTTAAAAATCAGACATGGAGAAGATTTTGAAAGTAACAAGAGAAAAAATACTCATCACATACAAGGGGACCTTGATATCTGCAGGTTTCTCAGACAGAACTTTGCAGGCATGCAGAGAGTGAGACAATAAATTCAAAGTGCTAAGAGAAAAAAACTGCCAACCAAGAATACTTTACCTGGAAAAGCTGTCCTTCAGAAAGAAGGAAAGATAAAGACTTTCCCAGACAAACAAAAGCTGAGGGAATCATCACCACTAGGATGCACAACATAAAAAGATGTAAATTATGACATCAACAACATAAAATGTGGGAGGGGCAAATAAGTGCACAGAGCTTTTTTATGAAATTGAAGTTAAGTTACCAGCTTAAAATAGACAGTTATATGTAAAAGATATATTATGAAAACTTCATGGTAACCACAAAGAAAAATCTTGCAGTAGTAGATAAACAAAAGAGAAATAAATCAAAACATATTGCTAAGAAATCATCAAATCACAAAGGAAGACAGCAAGAGAGGAACAAAGGAACTAAAAAATAATCAGAAAACAATTAACAAAATGACAAGATTAAATCCTTACCTATCAATAATTACTCTAAATGTAAATGTCTTAAATTCTCCAAGCAAAAGACATAGAGTGGCTGAATGGATAAAATAAAAAGCAAGACTTACCTACCTGCTACCTGAAAGAGACTCACTTAAACTTTAAGGACACTCATAGGCTGAAAGTGAAGGAATGGAGAAAGATATTCCTGGCAAATGGAAACCAAAAGAGAGCAGGAGTAACTATACTTATATCAGACAAAATAGACTTTAAGTCAAAACCTGTGACAGGACAAAAAGATCATTATATCATGATAAAAGGGTCAATTCATCAAGAGGATACAATTGTAAATGTACGTGCACCCAACATCACAGTACCTAAATATATTAAAAAATTATTAACAGAACGGAAGAGGCAGTACAGGCAGAAATAGACAGTAATGCAATCATAGTAGGGGACTTCAATATCCCACATTCAACAAAGAATAGGTCATCTAGGCAGAAAATCAATTAGGAAACAATGGAAAATCAACTAGAAAATAATGGACTTGAAATACACTTTAGACCAAATGGAGCTAACAGATATATACAGAACATTCCATCCAACTGCAGCACAATACACATTCTTCTCAAGCTCGAATAGAACATTCTCCAGGGTAGAAGATACGTTAGGTCACAAAACAAGTCCTAACAAATTTAAGAATATTGAAATCGTATCAACTACCTATCCTGATCACAATGGTATGAAACTAGGAAACAATAACATGAGGAAAGTTGTAAAATTCAGAAATACGTGGAAATTAAACAACACACTCCTGAACAACTAATGGGTCAAAGAAGAATGCAAAAGAGAAAGTAAATAATATCTTGAGACAAACAAAAATGGAAATACGACTTACCAAAACTTATGGGATACAGCAAAAGTTCTAAGAGGGAAGTTTATAGAGATAAATACATACATTAAGAAAAAAGAACAATCTCAAATAAACAATCTAAGTTTATACCTCAAGAAACTAGAAAAAGAAGAATTAAGACAAAGTTAGCAGAAGGAAGGAAATAGGGGCCGGTCCGGTGGTGCAGCGGTTAAGTTCACATGTTCCACTTCAGCAGCCCAGGGTTCGCCGGTTTGGATCCTAGGTGCAGACATGGCACCACTTGGTAAGCCGTGCTGTTACAGGTGTCCCATATATAAAGTAGAGGAAGATGGGCATGGATGCTAGCTCAGGGCCAGTCTTCTTCAGCAAAAAGAGGAAGATTGGTAGCAGATGTTAGCTCAGAGCTAATCTTCCTCAAAAAAAAAAAAAAGAAGGAAGGAAATAATAAAGATTGGAGCAGAAATAAATAAAATAGGGACTAGAAATAAAATAGAAAATATCAACCAAACTAAGAGTTGGTTTTTTGTAAAGATAAACAAAATTGATGCATCTTTAGCCAGACAAAGAGAAAAAGATGAATCAAATAAATAAAATTATAAACAAAAGAGGAGATATTAAAACTGATACCACAAAAATAGAAGGGATCATAAGAAACTACCATGAATAACTATGCACCAACAAATTGGACAATCTATAAGAAATTGATAAATTCCTAGAAACATACAACTTATCAAGAGTGAATCATGAAGAAACAGAAAATCTGAACAGACCAATAACGAGATTGAATCAGTAATCAAAAACCTCTCAACAAATAAAAGCCTAGGACCAGATGCCTTCACTGGTGAATTCTATCAAATATTTAAAGAAGAATTAATAGCAATCCTTTTCAAACACTTCCAAAAGAATTGAAGAGGAAAGAACATTTCCAAAATCATTTTACAAGGCCAAAATTACCTTGAAACTGAAAGCAGACAAGAACACAAAAAGAAAAGAAAATTATAGGCCAATATCCCTCATGAATATATATGCAAAAATCTTCAACAAAAATACTAGCAAACTGAATTCAATAGCATATTAAGAGGAACATATACCACGATCAAGTAGGATTTATCCTGAGATGCAAGGATGGTTCAAAGCACACAAATCAATAAATGTGATACACACCACATTAACAAAACGAAGGATAAAAATTATATGATCATCTCAAAAGATGCATTTGACAAAATTCAACATCCTTTCATGATAAAAACTCTCAACAAATTAGGTATAGAAAGAATTTACGTCAACATAGTAAAGGCCATTCATGACAAGCCCACAGCTGAAATCATAATCAATGGTGAAAAGTGAAAAGACTTTCTTCTAAGATCAGGGACAATGCGAGGACGCCCACTCTCACCTCTTCCATTCAACACAGTACTGGAAGTCCTAGACAGACCAATTAGGCAAGAAAAAGAAACAAAAGTCATTCAAATTGGAAAGGAAGAAGTAAAACTGTCTCTGCAGATGACATGATATTATACATAGAAAACCCAAAAGACTCCACCAAACAACTGTTAGAACTAATAAAATTCAGTAAAGTTGCATGATGCAAAATCAAAATGCAAAAATCAGTTGTGTTTCCGTACACTAACAATAAAATTCTTAGGAATAAATTTAACCGAGGTGATAAAAGATCTGTTCACTGAAAACATTTGTAAGACATTGATGAATGATCAAAGAAATTGAAAAGGACACAAACAAATGAAAATGCTCATGGATTGCTCCTGTATTGGAAGAATTAATATTATTAAAATGTCCATACTACACAAAGCCATCTATAAATTCAATGCAATCCCTGTCAAAATTCCAATGGCATATTTCACAGAAATAGAAAAAACCGTCTTAAAATTTGTATGGAACCATTAAGGATCCCAAATAGCCAAAGTAATCTTGAGGAAGAATAACAAAGCTGGAAGCATCACACTTCCTAATTTAAACTAATTACAAAGCATGGTAGTGGCATAAAAACAAGCACATAGACTAATGGTACAGAGTAGAGAGCCTGAAAATAAATCCATGCATATCCAATCAACTAATCTATGATGAGGGCACCAAGAACACGAAATGAGGAAAGGATAGCCTCTTCAATAAACGGTACTGGGAAAACTGGATATCCACATACAAAAGAATGAAACTGGACCTTTATCTTATACAACTCACAAAAATTAATGTGAAATGGATTAAAGACTTAAATGTAAGACCTAAAACAGTAAAACTCCTAGAGGAAAACACAGTGGAAAAGCTCCTTGACATTGGTCTTGGCATTGATTTTTTTGGATAAGACACCAAAAGCTAAAACAAACAAGTTGGACTACATCAAACCAAAAAGCTTCTGCACAGGAAAGAAAACAATCAATAAATTGAAAAGGAAACCTATGGAATGGGAAAAAAAGTTGCAAACCACATATCTGATAAAGTGTAAATATCCAATGCAATCTTGCACCACATAACCATGCTTCGGTCAACAACAGACTGCATATATGACGGTGGTCCCATAAGATTAGTACCATACAGCCTAGCTGTGTAGAAGGCTACCATCTAGGTTTGTGTAAGTACATCCTATGATGTTCACACAATGATGAAATTGCCTAATGATGCGTTTTTTCAGAACATTTCCCCATCTTTAAGTGATGCATGACAGTATATATCAAGGAATTCATACAAGTTAATAGCAAAAAAACAAATAATCCAATTTAAAAAATGGACAAAGGACCTGAATAGACATTTTTTCAAAGAAGACATACAAATAGCCAAAAGGTACATGAAAATTAGTGCTCAACACCACTAATTATTAGGGAAATGAAAATAAAAACCACAATGATGTATCACTTTACATCTTTTAGGATGGCTATGATCAAAAAGAAAAGAGACAACTAATGTTGGCAAGCAGGTGGAGAAAAGAGAACGCTTGTTCACTATTGGTAGCAATGTAAATTGGGAGAGCCATTATGGAAAACATATTGAGATTTCTCAAAAACTTAGAAATAGAACTACCATATGATTCAACAATCCCACTTTTTCTAACATACCCAAAGGAAATAAAATCACTACCTTGAAGAGATATATGCACTCCTATGTTCAATGCAACATTATTCACAGTAGCCAAAATATGGAAATAGCATAAGTATCCATCAACAGATGAATGGATAAAGAAAATGTGATGCATATATACACAATGGAATATTATTCAGCCATAAAAAAGAAGGAAATCCTTCCATTTGAAACAACATGTATAAACTTGGAGGGCATTATGTTAAGTGAAATAAAGCAGGTAGAGAAAGACAAATATTGTATGGTATCATTTATATTTAGAATCTTTAAAAAAAGAAGAAGCTTATTTCATAGAAACAGAGTGGTGGCTGCCAAGGACTGTGGGGAGTGGAAAGTGGGGAGCTGTAGGTCAAACAGTACAAACTTCCATTTATAAGATGACTGAGTTTTAAGAATCTAAGGTACAGCATGATGATTATAGTTAATAACACAGCATTGTATACTCGACATTTGCTGAAAGTAGATCTTAAGGGTTCTCATCAGAAAAAAAAGAAAAGAGTTAACTATGTGAGGTGATGGCTATGTTAACTATCTTGATCTTGCGATCATTTTACAAAGTATATGTATATCAAATCACCACTTTGTACACTTTACTTTTTTTTGAGGAAGGTTAGCCCTGAGCTAACATTTGCCGCCAATCCTCCTCTTTTTGCTGAAGAAGACTGGCCCTGAGCTAACATCCATGCCCATCTTCCTCTACTTTATATTAGGGACGCCTGCCACAGTATGACTTGACAAGTGGTGCGTAGGTCCACACCCAGGATCAGAACCAGTGAACCCTGGGCCACTGAAGTGGAACATGTGAACTTAAACACTGTGCCACCAGACTGGCCCCATGTACACTTTAAATATGTACAATTATATTTGTGAATTATTCCTCAAAAAAATTGAACAAAAAATAAATAAAAGCATCATGTAGAATAACGTGTATATATAAAAAAAGTGTATCTGTGTCTGTGTGTGTGTAAAGTATTTCTAAAGAATGCACAAGAAACAGGTAACAATTTCATCCAGAGAGGAGAAATGGCCGGCTCTGAGACAGAGAGAAAAAGGAGACTTCCATTTACCCTACACACTTTTGTGTTCTTTGAACTGCATTCCCTATGTATATATTATCTGGATTTAAAATCATTGAAGAAATTAAAAATCAGACTTGCCCTCAATATGAGACCTGAGTACAGAGCCAAATTAACAAGATAAAATTAAGTTTTTGGGGGCCGGCTCCATGGCCAAGTGGTTAAGTTCACGCGCTCCGCTGTGGTGGCCCAGAGTTCGGATTCTGGGCGCGGACATGGCACCGCTCGTCAGGCCACGTTGAGGTG
Organism: Equus quagga; assembly: GCF_021613505.1. Taxonomy (NCBI): domain Eukaryota; kingdom Metazoa; phylum Chordata; class Mammalia; order Perissodactyla; family Equidae; genus Equus; species Equus quagga. The sequence continues at coordinate 58,438,240 of NC_060269.1, read as the reverse complement.
GCGTCCCACATCCCACAACTAGAAGGACCTGCAACTAAGATATACAACTGTGTATGGGGGGGTTTGGAGAGATAAAGCAGAAAAAAAAATTAAGTTTTTGTAAGGTTCTACTCAGAAAAAGTAAGTACCTAAAAAATAGAAAATATATGACTATAAAAAGACATGAAGATTTGGGCTGACAGTTTAATGTTTGTAAACAAAGTTACATGGCTGCCAAAAAACGACTCATGCTCAGTTGAGTTGAACATTTATTAAGAATCTGTTGTGTAATGGGAACACAAAAATGAAAAAAATGATAACCCTGTTCTGATGGAGATACATACTAAAGGACAGAGGCACATTAATATAGAATTAAACAGAATGTAGTAAGAGCGAAGGCGGAAGTTTGCAGAGTCCAAGGAAAGCAGAGAAGACGACTCCCAGACACTCAGGGAAGACGTCCCAGAGGCAAGCTCCCTCAAGTCCGGAAGCTGCGTTGCTACAGAACAGTATGTTAAGTGGGAAGTTTGACACCTCACCTCTCTCTGTGCTCACTAGAGCGCACCTGGAATACAGTGGTCAGTCATTGGTTCCACTGAGAGATGGGAGAAGCAGGACAGGACGACAATGGGACAGAATTTTTCCATATGAAAAGTGATTAAAGGAATTCAAGATATTTGGCCTGGAAAGAAAATGAAACCTCAACAATTAAATTCCTTCACCTTTCTCAAGGCCCATCACAGAGAAGAAAGAATACCACTTCTTTCTTCCAGGCACCCGCATCAATAGGTGGATACTACAGGAAAAGATCTCAACCATCTCAATTAAAAGCCCATATATCCCTTACCCATCTGAAACCAGAGATGGCAGGCAGTGCCATGGAGAGTGGAGAGGTCAAACGCTCAGCAGAAAGGCCAGGAGGTGAAGCCTCAGATGATTTCTAACACTGCACCCAACCGTCGGATTCTAGGACCTCATAATAATCTTCCATAAATTTACAATAAAACCACCTCATTTTCATGTGCTTTATGGTTAAAACACTCTTTTGCATACATTATTCCACATGAATTTCACAATAACCTTGTGCGAAAGGCCAGACTGGGGTTACCATCCCCTCTTCCCAGAGGAAGAAGCTCAGAGAGAATCTAACAGCTAACACGGAGTGGCGTCTGACCTCCAACCAGGCCTCCTGATTCCAGGCCAAAGGCATTTTTCAGTTTTTCAGTTTTAAGTTTTAAGCTGCATTCTCCTGCTAGCTGTCAACTCATGGCAAAGTTGTCACCTAAATGAGTAAAATAAGATAATGAAATGATTTCTGCATAAGTTAAATTGACTCAGTTTAAAGCACTGTTCTTCATTCAGATCTTTCTTAATTTTTGGTGTTAAAATGTACTCTCATGTATTAAATGATAAAAGTCTATAATTGGCAGAACCAAAAGTTGACTATCAACATAGGTCCCCCCAAAATTTCTGGAAATTTTTCTGGTCCGTGCAATGCAAAATTCTGGAAACAACCAAAGGAAAGATATGGGTAAGTTAGGGTTAACGGGACCGGATACAACTACAGGAGAAGTATTAGTATTCAGTGAAGAAAATCCAGTAGCTAGCTATTCTAGCCTATGAGAAGTACAGACTATTCCAGAAGCCATCTGACAATACTCTAAATACAACTCCACATTCACATCCCCAGCCTACTGGGTGGTTCACCGAGAAGGTTATCTGAAGCAATAAGGTATCCAAAATCTGCATCAACTGAAACTCCCTGGGTGAATGTCCAAAGTGGCCTGAAATAACCATGACCTAGGAACTATCTAGAAGTCAAAAAGCAAAGTAATGGTATGAGAACAAACCACCAGGGTGGATATTAACATCAAAAGCTAATTGCTATTTATACACAAAACGTTGTCTCTGACTGGATATTCAGGGACCCTAAAGACATTTAAGGCACTTAAGGAGTAATTAACCGAAAGTGAGCCATCATGTTCTATCATAGCCATGAGTGGTTTTTATAAAGCTGAAATCACTTATAATTCAGCTTTTACCCAGTTTTAATTTACTTGAGGTATAATCTGGCAGTGTGTGAAACCAATTGATTCCTCTGTTTTCTTTCTAATTTTAAGCCACAAATCCCTGGAGAAACCCTGCTTTTATTTCCCCCGCTGTACCTGCAAAACAAACGACCAGAGCACAACTTATTTTAACCATGTGGATTACGGATTGGTTAAGTCAATCACCACAATGAGAAGCGGTCACCAGGACTGCTGAAATGAGTAGATCCGCAGCGCCCTCCACACATGGGCACAGTGAGACTTCAACTGCAGGCGTAGTTAAACCGCGAGGCGCTGACCGCAGTGAAACCACAGCCCTACCTCTGCACTCCATTCACAAAACTGCGCTGAGGATAATTAATTCATGATTAGTTCATTTCAGCTAATATATGAGCCTAAGCTTTTGCTGAGTGATGTAATATTTCAAAAGTGGGACTGTGCAATGGAATTTATTGGACTTCCTGAAATCACCAATGTAATTGTTTTTGGTGTTCACATATTAGGCACAGTCTCGAGGGGAAAAGCTATTCTTCTCGTATAATGCTCTTTCCCCAAAGTTTGAAAGTCTGTCATCTTTCTCAATATACTCACTTCGTTAAATAGTTTACGGCTTGCAAGAGGGTCACAAAGTCTGAGTAACAAAATGACTGTCCTGACAGATTTAGACAATAAAACCACCAGATTGTTACATAAATGTTTTTCTCAGAGGCTGTTTCTGAAACACGTACTAAATGCAAATATTGAAACACCTGCATGCCAAGCACAATTCTTTTAACAGATGTTAATCCCTGTGCATTTAACCAATGGATTTAGATCACATAAATGTAACTTACCCCCTTCAGACTATCTTGGAAAGCTACCAATTACCTTATTTCAATTTGACAAAGAAACTATTACTCCCTACATTATAGTTTTGATTTTGTACTTTATAATAGGAATATCTAAAAAGCAAGCAAAAATGCAAAAAGCCAACTTGCAACTCAGACAAAGCCTCTACAGTACGTCACAGGTAATTATCTGTCTACTTTTAGCGTGGAAAATTTACAAAGACTGATAGGGTTACAAGATTTTAAAAATTGTCTCCATGGCTCTGAAAATTGAAATTCTTTATTTAATTCATCACTAATCAGCACAACCCTTGAAGAGTGGTCATTTTTTTTCCCTCCAGTTCTGAGACCTAGTGGGTGTCCTGGCTAAGAGCTAAAGCTTTCCCAGGTCCCTTGGGTTATTTCCTGCTTGGGGATGCCTCTAAGAGATCTTTTCTTTTTTTAAATAGACTTTATTTTTTAGAGCAGTTTTAGGTTCCTAGTAAAATTGAATGGAAGGTACAGAGATTTCTCTTCTACCCCCTCCCCCAGCACATGCATAGCCAGCCTCTCCCATTATCAGCATCCACCCCCCCAGAGCACTACATTTGTTAGAACTGATGAACCTACACTGATGCATCATAATCACCCGGAGCCCATAGTGTAGATTAGGGTTCACTCTTGGCGTTATACATTTTATGGGTTTGGATAAATGTGTAATTACATGTGTCCACCAAAATAGTACCATACAAATAGTTTCTTTGCCCTTAAAATCCTCTGTGCTCCTCCTATTCAGCCTTACTCCCAATCCTGATCTTTTTAATTCTTCTTCAGTCACCTCCCCACTTTTCCAGCCTTGAATCATCTTTAGGAGTCAACTGTTTAATAATAATAATAATTACCCTTTTGCGGCCCTACTATATGTGCCACACCTTGCACTGGGTGCTTGACATACATTATGCCGTCTAATTCTCAAATATCCCAGGAAGTGGGTTGTATTTTACACATTTACTGAGAAGATAACTCAGCAAACTTACGTATTTAACCTGACTCAGGGACTAAATGGTACAGAACAGATTTTAACCCAGCCCCAAAGCCTATGCTTTCCACTAGGCTCTGATATCTCCCAGCCATCTATAAAATAATGTTCTGTAGGGGAGCCTTCTATTTCCACCTTAAAACATATTTGGGTGTTTTTTTAGAGATATGCAGAAAAAAAGGAAAAATATTTACTTAGATTGCCAAATTATTTCAAATACATATGCTGGTCTCATTCTCTGCTTCTGTACCAGGAGCCAGGCTGGCAAGACTTGCACAGTGCGGATAACTAGTTGTTTTCAATAAATAAGGACTTGTTGCTTGGTTAATTAGTATCTACATGGATTACACTATCTCAGAATTTTGCTTTCCACCTTGCTACCACCTGTCTTCTGCACATTGGATGGCCCTATTTATCCAAGAAGCTTCTAGATAAAAACAGAGCCAGACTTGTCTTATGAGAGATCCTTCCATCCCTTATGTTTAATCAGAGACAAATCAACACAACTCACTAACACACTAAGATTAATCTCCCAGAAATTCAAGCCAAGAGTTGGCTGTAGAATCCTGGCATGCTACAGCTATGAAATCATAAAAACTTTTTGAGATTCCTAGTTAGGAATTCTGCTTCTTTGGTCACTATAGAATGACGAATTGGAAACTGTGGACAATTATTTATCATTTTGTTACCATGGACAACCTTTCCAACTGCAGCCTTTTCTCATACTCATGTATATATTCTCTAATACTATCTGCAGTAATGAGCACCAGGGTGGATACAAAATAAGTTCCAAAAATTGTTTCTGCCCTCAAAGACATTATACTCTCCTTGAGAAGAAAACAGTGACTCATATGAAACCATTATAAACAGGGAAGAATATGCTAGAAGATTAATAACAAAATCTTGGTATATATTATATATATATTATAATTACAATGAAATTATAATTACAATGAAAGTTTGGAGAGAGAGAACACTTCTCTAAAATGTAAGTACCAAGAAAGCTGAAAGAAGGTAGCTTTTAAAAAATTTCATTTCCGGGAAGGAATGGTATTTACATGGACATGATGGAATAGGGGTATGGTTGGGAGATAGTTCTCCATGGGTCTGTCATATTTCTGCATTTCTTGCAATCAGAGACACTAACTGCCATTGTTCCAAACTCTCTTTTCAACGATGTTTGTATAGCTAACCACAGTGGAAGATAGAGATAACATCTTTCTCCGGGGCCAAGGAGCAGGCATGCTTACTGCCCATTAGAAAATATTTGGGTTCCTTAAGCTCAAGGTTCCTCTCCTGTAATGCAACCCACCAACTGTGCAGGTATCACTTAGCCCTCTTATGTGGTCCTGTAGGAAATGGAGCTTGGGATACTGACACAAATGCTAAAACTCTGGCTACTGGGATTTCTGTGAGTCATGAAACTCTGGCAGGCTATCTTGTTAGCTTGTGAGTAGGCTGAAATATCAGACCCTTCACAGTTCCTAACAGGCAAGTTTTAGACAGGGGTCACAGACTGAACATAGGCCTAGGAACTTGAATACGCAAGGGGAAATGCAGAAATAGATATGAGTATCTCCACGTAGTTCTAAACAACATCACTGTGGTAGGTCGTCATAACTGAACTAAGGACGAACCAACCAGATTAAGTGAGTTAATTATAGCCCAGATTTCAATTGACCACATTGTGAGAGGAATTTTTTTCCAGGTGCCATTTAAGGTAGTGGAATAATACGTTCAGTTATGTTATCTATGGGAGGAAAGAATCAATTCACTTCCCTAAAAATGACTAACACATCAAGGTGGGGCTTACAAAAGTTCTGACACACTCTGACTTTTACTGCTCAAAATAATGGAGAAAAAAACACTGAAATGTTTGCATAGTTTCTTTTCAATGAATTAAATTTAGACTTTACCAATTATGTTTCCCTTTCCATGTTAGTCACAGGAAGCACAGAGACAAATTGAACTCGGCTTCACTCACATTGGTCTGAACGTTCTGTTCTGATTCTCTCCAGCTTTGCCCTTCAGGTTATATATCCTCTGGTCTTGCATTCATGCATGCTTTCTATTCATGCAACTTTTAATCTTATTTTATACATGATTTACACTTTTTTACATATATGTTTGTTTATTGTATTGAATTCCTCACAGTACTCTTCCCCTACATTTTTATAATCAAGAAGAAAAGGGATTCAAAAAAGTATTTCATTGTGCTCAGTTTTTAAAAATACAAAAACGAATATTAGAATTACAGAAACTTGTCACTAAGCTGAACTGAATGTGTATCACCTCAAATCTTCTCTGGAATGAGGTAGACTATTAATTAGTCAACAGCAATTTATTGGTTATTGAAACCATTAGTAAGCCTTACTGAATTTACCAACTGCTTGCCCAAAATTTAACTTCCTTTCCTCAAAATCCTTCCAAAGGCAGAAGTGGACATTCCAGTCAGATGTGCATTGAGCAAACAATGTGACTACACTTTTCAACTTCTAGATGCTGAGTAATAACTCCCTGCTCATCCAGCAGATATATCCAGGAGCTGGGAGAGGGAGAAAGAAGGTCAGTGCAAAGCAACTTGATTCTTCCCAAAATGTCCCAAAGTTTCAGGCGATCATGGAGAGAGAGGTTGCCATCCAGATTATGTCCTGATACCATAATGATGGGCTCTACATAAAAGTACAAAGAGCGCTGGCCAGTGGCATAGCGGTTAAGTTCACTAGCTCCACTTTGGTGGCCTGCGATTCACAGGTTTGGATCCCAGGCACAGACCTAGCACCACTCATCAAGCCACGCTGTGGAGGCATCCACATGCAAAATAGAGAGAGCCTGGCACAGATGTTAGCTCAGTGACAAGCTTCCTCAAGCAAAAAGAGGAAGATTGCCAACATATGTTAGCTCAGGGCCAATCTTCCTCATACACACACACAAAAAAAGTGAAAAAAATACAAAGAATGTGCCTGTAGATTACTTATACATCCAGGCTGACGGCATCATGTCAGTAACATGTCCTGCTAGATGGTACTTTTCACCTTCAAGTCCATTTACAAGCATTATCTTAAACTTGTTAACACAAAGTACTACAAGGTTTAATTAAATTGAAATAATGTAGGGCAGGGAATGGTGCCTGGACAATTAGAAGAAGCTTTCCAAATGTTGTTCTTCCAGTGGAAGTATGTGGACTCCGTAAAATAACAATAATTATTTCAGCACCATATATCAAGCTAAACTATTTGTTTCCAGAAATGTCCAGTTGAATGAACACCTTCCAGACCTAAGTAATCTCACCATAATACAGCTGTCTGGAACACACTGGAATTTCTGTGTTTTTCCTTTTTTTTTCATGAGAAAGCACCTTTTGAGACAGGGATGATAGGTGAGATTACAACATCATATTTAAGAATCTAGGGAAAGGATAAATAAGATGACTGTAAAGCTTCAAAAAAATGGTTTTAATCTTACTTATAAGGATCCTGTCTAAAATTAAATATGCAAATGTAAGGGATGCAGGGCGGAAGGGTGCAGGACATAACAGAGGTAAGGAAAGAACACTGTTTTTAACTAGATTGTACAAGACATAAAGACAAGAGGATCCACTGAAGTCTTTTCCCATAAAGGATAAGCTAAGATTGCACCTATCTAGAGTGGTAATACACTGCAGTGGTTAAGAGCTGGATTTAAGAATGGGAGAGATTATCCGGACTTGTCAAAGCCTGGCTGCATCACTTCCTCTCTGTGTTCCTGTGAGTCACTTAAACTCTCTAAGCCTCAGTTTCCTCATCAGCAAAACAGAGATAGGAATGTTGCTGTGAAGACCAAATGACGTAATGCCCCAGAAGTACTTAGAACAATGCCTGGCACACGTGAGACTCCATAAGTGGTAAAATTTTTTTATTACTACATTTTGACTTAATGATAGAATTTACTGGAACATTGCAGTGCCCGATGCATTCTCTATCTGTGATTTAATAGCTGTATGTTTTAACCTGTATTATAGGCAGAAGTCTACTCCGTTTTCCACAGAGCCTAAGTAAATCTGATTATAATATGTTTACAAAAATGCCTAACTTTTTCAGACCACTAGAGTTGCAGTTAATACTGAAAAATGTCACTTGTATTTGTCAAATGTACTTGTATTTCCCAATAAATATTGTAAGGCTTGGTTTGATACTTAAGTCTCTATTACACCTACCTCATTAATTTAAACAGAGACAAATCTAAGTAGAGCCTTCCTGGGGATTCCCAAAGGCAGATAACACATTCTGAAAGCTTCTCAAATGTTAAACACAGTACTTAATTTTGATTGTTTATCACATATTTCAATGGGCATTTCAATATAGTCTATCTCGATGTTCCGGAAATAAAACCCAACATTAAACCTATAGGTGCTGTCTGCGTTTTTAAGAAAATCCAGGAGGCAAGTTGTTTTTCATAAAACCTGTCTGGGTGACCAAATTAAGCACAGGGCTAACGCTGCCTATTTTTCCATTGTGAAGTAGTCATGTTTCAAGAGATAGAATGATTTCATCAAAACTAATCACTGCCATAGGGCTCACTTGTAACAAGTTTCAATTATATGTTAAAAGACACACATATAAAACAGGTAAATTAGAGTGTAATTTGTTATAAAATGCAGAGTTCTTATAGAATAGCACTTCACCTAAAAAGATGCAAAGGAACTGCAAATTGTGGCAGAAATCACTGTTACTTGAAAACCAATCCAAAATTAAAATGAAACAGTTCTGAATGTTAATATGTCAATGAGGATAAATGGCTTTTTTTAGAAATTTCATATTTACAAATAATGTAACAGGACCAAGCAATTGTACAAATTGAGAAAATATGTGATTACCTAGTAATTACTTAAGAACTGAGTTGTCTTTCTGTGGATCATCGAACACCTTTGTTTCATCCTCCTCATATGGCCAACTGCCTTTTGGCTGGCCTCTCCCACTTGAACCAGTTGCAGTCTAATGTCAGGGGTCCACAAACAATCTCTGTACACAGCAAGATAGTAAATATTTGCAACTACTCGATTCTGCTGTTGTAGCAGGAAAGCAGGCACAGAAAATATCCACAGACAAAACATAACCAAATGAGTGTGGCTGTGTTCCAATAAAACTTGATGAAAACAAAAGGAGGGAAGGATTTGTTGACCCCCCCATCTTCATTCTGTAGAGAAAATTCTCTTCTTATCATCTGATTTAAGTCAAAGAAGAAAAAAGACATACATGCATTTGTTGACCACCTGATCCAAATGTTCTCTCAAATATCTGAAGATCAGGATGAAGAATTGAGTGAAACGGGATGACCCACCTCAATTGTAGCAGTTGCCCTAGCATAACGAGAAGTCTTGCTGCTCAAAGATTTCTTTTTTCTTTGAATGTGTAGATCACACAAAGATATATTTAAAAGCTACTTTTGAGATGTTTCCTCTAAGAGAATATTTCCGGAAAGCTTGAAGATTTTTCACTTTCTAGCACCAGTGACTCTTTTCCAAAATGTGGAAACAGTCAGAAATTGCTAAACTTGCACCAATATGTTACTCTCTTCAGCTTGGAAAAAACAAAGTTCAAACACTGCATATTGTGATAGATAAAAAGAAAACATCATGTACAAATGTTTTCACTTAGTGAAAACTAAGTGTTGTTCTAACTAAATTTTGAATGGGAACTAAAGTATTCTAGGAAAAGTACTATAATGTAGGAGTAAACCTTTGTTTTTACACACTCATTCTTTTATTCTTTCAACATATGTATATATGTATACTGAGTACCTACTACATGCTAGTACCATTCAGACTCTGGGAACACAGCACAGTCATGCTCCGCTAACTACATTTCAATCAACGACAGACCACATATATGACCGTGGTCTTATAAAATTTGTATACTTTATAACCTGGGTGTGCAGTAGGCTGTACCATCTAGGTTTGTGTAAGTACACTCTCTGTGACGCTCGCACAATGACGAAATCGCCAAATGGCACATTGCTCGGAACATACCCCTGTCGTAAGCCTCGCACATCTGTACTGTGAAAACAGACAGAAAGCCCACAGACCCTACATTCTAGCGGGCAGAGACAGAGAATAGGCAAAGTAAAAATGTAAAATATATAGTGTATTAGATGACAACAAGTACTATAGAGAAAAATAAAGAAGGGAAGGAGAGTAGGCAATACAGAGTCTGGGAGTTACAATTTCATATAAAGCAGCCCAGCCAGGGAAAGCCTCTCTGAGAATGTCGTATTTGAGTATAGACCTGGAGGCAGTGAGGGAATGAGCCAGATCTAGGGGAAGAGCGGTCTAGGCAGAGGGAACAGCAAGTGCACATGCCCCCAAGGTGAGAGGGCGCCTGACACATTGGAGAAAGAGCAAGGAGGCCAGTGTGGCGAAAGTACAGTGAGCAAGGAAGGCAGGGAGAGGGTGAGAGAGATGATGGCGTGGGGTGAAGGAAGAAGTAGGCAGACTGGCTTATAGGATTTTAACAGAGGAATGACATTTTAATACCTCGTTTCAGCTGCAGTGCTGAGAATAGACTAAAGGAGAGTCAAGAACAAAAGTGGAGAAAGCAGTTAGGGAAATATTACAATAACCAATATGTGATGGCTTGGACCAAGATGGTAGCAGTAGAGATTTTCCTATTTATTCCCCAGAATGAACACATCCCAGAGGAGATCCAGAAAGAAACAGGGAGATATTTTAAACATGATCTTGCTGCAATTTAGCAGCCTTCCCTTAAAGAGAGATCCAAGAGAAGTTAGGGTTGGCAAGGAGAATGGGATCTGAGAATCATAGGCAATATCTCACAGGGTTTTTCTCTGGAATATCAGAAATTCTCGATTGATAACACTAAGCCTGGGCATGAAAGGAAAAAAGTAGCAGAGAAGAAGTTCTGTTAGGTTCACTCTCAGGTTCTGGAGTGAAGTGAGACTCCCACATCTGTAGTTCGGGCTGCCTCTGCTCATCACTGCTCTACGTCCTCACCTCCTGCTCTGGGTTAATTACAGGGCTGATGAGCGTTGTATGGATTTCCCATGCAGCAGTCAGATTATAGGAAGGTTGCTTTTGGAAATTGAGGCTGAGGGGAGGGATGGGAAATTCTCCTTTCTCTGATTCTTTGGCAGAGCACATAGAGCGATCTACACTCAAAGCTGCTGAGGGCAGAGGGGTTGTTTCATGGAAAGTGTGATGTCCTCCACGGAACCTAATATAAGTGCCAGTAATTATTTGCTAAATTGTATTTAATTGAGTTGCACAGCAAATTCTATTTATTTCTAGATAACAGATCTATTTCCTTCTTACAATTTTGATGCTTTCTTGCTCATGGTTGATGATTCCCAAATTTGACATTTTTTAAAACTATGATATATTTGTTTGCTTTGGTAAGATATGATTCTTGTACTATATTTGTGCTTTATAAAAACAAAAGAAAAAGCAGTAAAGTACAGTAAAACCACGCCTTGTAAATGGCCCTTATATATAGTTGGTTTGCAAACACTTAGAGTTGTAAAATTTAAGGTAAATATAAACAGAAGTATGTGTTATAGATGTACTATACAAACAAGGTCAAATTATTTTCCAATAGATTAATAACATGGCATGATGGTCATATAGTGCCTTGCTCACAGTAGGGGCTCAAATATTTGACAAGTGATTAATTGGTGTTCTCATAGATTCATACATTTGAACCTTCATGGATAGGTCATCCACATTCACAGGAACCTGGAAGTTTCTGGAACTATAATTCAACTGCAGTAATGAAGAGAAATCTCTTTCTAAGATGAAATACTCATTCGCCAGTGGCCAGCTGTTGATGGTGGCTGTCAGGCTTTCCGTGGAAAAAAGCTGAGCTGAGTTTAGGTGACCCGATGTAGTTCTCTATTTGGAGAGGGGGAAGAGTAATGCAGAGAGTCAGTGAAGGAAAATAATGTGAAAAGTGTGGTCGGAGACGTGGACTGAGGCCAAGCGCAAATAATATTATGTGCCGTGCAGAGTTTAGTGCTAGAGAAGCGCTAGATGGGTGACATGGTCAGATTTTAGAACCATCACTATGGTGGTGTAGAATGGATCCAGACTCCAGACATACGTATTAGCATTTCCCTGGACTCTGTGCTCCCATTCTCTATGCCTCTGTAAATGGTTCTTTCCTGTAACAGAAATGGTCTCCTCCTTGTCCACTAGACTCATCCTCCTTTCAAGTCTCAGCACCAGCATGGCCTCTTCATTGAAGCCCCCAGGCAGTCAGTCAATTTTTCCTTTGTGCTCCTGCAGGAGCCACCTGGGACATGGTACAAAGATTGTTGGTGTATCTGGTTCTTCCATTAGTCTGAGGGTTCTTTAAAACTGGAGACAGGGTCTTAGTTATATTTTTGAATTAAGAATGCCTAGCACAGAGCCTGATACACTAGGTACTTAAAAAGTGCTTGTCACTACATATGGGCTAAGTTACAAAAGAGGTAAATTTTTCCCTGCCTACTTCCTATCTCTGTAGCTCACACACCTGGTATTGCCTCCTCACTCTGTCTTCAGTTGCCTTTGCAATGCCCGGAGCTCTTCATTTAAATAGCCCACCAAAGTCCATCTTCCAAACATGTCAAGGCCTAGAACTATCCCTTTCCTCTGCCCCTCAAGACCTGCTCGTTGCTTTCCAAGTGCTAAAGCTGATCACTGGCTAAAGCAATTCATATTGGAAGGTAGATGACACAATTTTCCTTTTGTAAGATAGTGCCTAAAGTCCTAAGGAAAGAATAGCTAATGATTGAATTTCAAATGCAGTGGCTTCTCAACAGGGGCAGGAAGGAGGTGTTGCTCTGTTTTGTGTACAGCTGGCAACCCTGAAAATCACATTCTGCAGGCAGCTATGGATACCATCTACTTGTGGACAAATAACAACCACAAAAAATGTTTTCAATTCACAAAAGTATGGTTATTTCAGCAACCCTCCAGCACATATATTTCTTAAATGTAAATATGAGGTTTTCCTTCTCAAAATAACTATGACTTCATTGATTTTTTGTGATGAAATTATATTATCCACTTACAAAGAAAAAAATCAACTGTACACATCAACATGGATGAATCTCAAAAATATAACGAGCAAAACACAAGTATGTCACAGAAGAATATATCCAGTATTACTCTGTTAATTTAAAGTTCAAAACAATCAAAATAAAACCATATGTAGCTTATGAATACATTCATAGATGGCTAAACCATATAGAAAAGCAAATAAACTATTGGTACAAAATTCAGGCAGGTAATTACCTCCATGAAAGAGGCAGAGGAGGAAGGAAGGCTTGGCTTCTAAAACAAAGTAATATTCTATTATTTTAGCTAGGCAGTGGGTAGTCATTATATTATTATTCTTTAAACTGTCATATGTCGTCCTTTAAATGTATGACGCATTTCATAATATCAAAAAAAATAAAGCAATCTAAAAAACTATACAAAGAAGATAAGCTCCCAAAACTCACCACCCAGAGTTAACTATTAACAGCCTTCAAGATTTCTTTCTTTTTTATACATATGCACACACACACATACATAAAATTTCATGTGTACATAAGATTATATACCATAAATACTGTTTGCAGCCTCCTCTTTATTCGACAATACACCATAGGCATTTTTGTGGAATGAACTCCACGAATTATCATTGAGTGAACAAAAGCACTGTCAATTCACGAAGAACTCACACAAAAAGGAATATTCTCACCCAATGTGATTAAATGTATTTCCCACAGATCTCCAGAATTCACATGACAAGAGAATTTTATATGTTCCAAACAAATTTCCAGAGACTGCCACACAAAACTGGCCTTTCCTCAGAAAGTAAACTCAGCTATACAGCATCTCTTGAATCCACAGCTAAAAAAGCCAGACTTGGGGCTGGCCCCGTGGCCGAGTGGTTAGGTTCACGCGCTCCGCTGCAGGCAGCCCAGTGTTTTGTTGGTTCGAATCCTGGGTGCGGACATGGCGCTGCTCATCAGGCCACACTGAGGCAGCATCCCGCATGCCACAATTAGAAGGACCCACAACGAAGAATTTACAATTATGTACCGGGGGGCTTTGGGGAGAAAAAGGAAAAAAAAAATAAAATCTTTAAAAAAAATAAAAAATAAAAAAGCCAGACTTTTTTTCACTTGTAAGCTAAATACTTTTTTACCATGGAACAAATGTGCCAAAAACGATGTTCATCATCTTCAACACAGAAAGAAATAACCATATTATATCAGAGCCCATAAAGTATTGCAAATGGAGGAGTCATTTTCTCACTTCTGACATTCATGTCATGTGTAAGACATAGACACACAGCATTTAAGTTCTGTTAATAACAGAAGTATTTACATCAAATTATGTCTCAATCATGGTAACATTTATGAGTCTTAATTGCCTGTTACTACTATATTAGTAAACTATTGTTTTAAGCTGACATGCCTTCTGGACCAAATTATTCCCATGAACAAACTACTTGCTAGCCAGAGTCTCAGCAAATATTTCCTCTGAACTTGAATTTTTCAATACGGCAAGCCACAACTGGTAACCATACACTTCACACTCATGGCTTTCTATAAATGTTTTAGTTTGAAATAATAAATGCTTTTAAAAATACCTCCACTTTGATAGGAAAGCCCTATTCACCTCACAGCTCATTCCCACTTTTTAGTAATTTTTCTCTCATCAAGTTGACTCAAATTGAAAACATATCACCAAGAACTGAGCCATGTAACAGTCTGACATAGGTTTTAGAACTGGAGGTGAGGGGCCAATGAGTGGGACCTGAGAATTTGTGGAGAAAGGGGTTTTTCTTATCAAAACATGATCGTGAGTTTGGAAATGTGCTCACAAAAATAATTTTGGCTGAAGCAATTCGGTGCTGTTCCAACCATCCCCCCAACCATACTTTTATCAGTCTAAAAGATTGTAAGACTCCACACCTACAATTCAAGTTTCTCATTTCCTCCTAAATAAACGAAATTGAATTTCTGTAGCTATAGCTGTTTAAAAGGATTTTCTCTTTTTGAGTGAAAGCAATGTGCACGGATACTCCCAATTCATTAAACCTTGTTCACAAAGCAGGAGACTTTCAGAGCACCAGTAACATGTCCGGCTTTATGAGATTTGAGGCAAACACTGTGATCAGGGTGAGTAAAAATATCTCTGCAACCAAGAAAACTCTATTGAGGATTTAGAAAAGGAACAAATTCACATCTGGACACAGGTGAGGATTGTAACATTCAGATGACTCTCTTGGCTCTCTGTTGGTGTTTGCATGAGTCTGTTATCTGTGCTCAATAAGCCAATTTATCAAATGACATGTCATCTAGGAAAATGCAGGAGAGATCATCACATCCATGTAAGAAATTGTCCTGCTTAGATATGAAAGATACTCATGGATGAACCCAAAACAGGTGAAGCATTGAGCTATATAAAAAGCAGGACAACTTCATATTATTGGGGAATACCAGATAGCCCCCCTTAATGTCAACTTCCATCCCTCTTTACGTGTGTGGTAAAGGTCACTTGTGCTGAAGTTTTACAGATTCTGAACATAAGGATTACAGACTAACAAGTCCACAAGTTTGCTGTGCCTCAAATACTTCTCTTGCACTTCATGATTTCACAGAATCCACACCACAATGAGCTGAACATTGATAATGGACCTGCGGACAAAGGAAAACATTGCATGTAAGTCAGAATATATGTACAAACAGACGGGACAAACTTGAATTATGAAGGCCTTCAAGGCTTCGGTTTCCGGTGGCTAATGTAGTTATATGACATGCCACCTTGAGAAGGATGTCAACCAGTCACGGCAGGTTGTGCTGCTTCCCCGGTGTAGGGAAACATTTGTGTTATCATGGGCATATAATTTTTTTTACCTTAAAGTCGTTTTGCCCATTAGATTTTTTTCTTTGCCTTTTTATATGTGGAAATATGACCACCACCTTCTTCCAACAAAATAATCACAGAAACATTTTTAAAGCACATGTTTAAGCACATGATGCTTCTAACTGTTTTCTTTCCCACTTTCCACTTCATCCTATTACTGTTCTTGGACAAATATCCCTAAGATTTTCCCTTTGTTGCTTTGCACCTATGCTGAAAATCTTCAGTGCTTTTCCACTGCCTATAGCATAAGGTCAGTGTTCCCAGTCTACCACTCAAGACTTCCATAATAGGGCCCACCTTTTTTTTTTTTAAAAGATTTTATTTTTCCTTCTTTCCCCAAAGTCCCCCAGTACATAGTTGTATATATTTTTAGTTGTGGGTCCTTCTAGTTGTGGTATGTGGGATGCCGCCTCAGCATGGCCTGACAAGCAGTGCCATGTCTGCATCCAGGATCCGAACCAGCAAAACCCTGGGCTGCCGAAACAGAGCAGGCAGACTTAACCACTCGGCCATGGGGCCAGCCTCTCAGCTTCTTTTTTTAATTTCTCTCCTACACAAATCCCCTGAATGGAGAAAATTAGATTTTTCTACTGCCCCTCACATATGTAGCTCTCTGTGTCCACACATTTGTTCAAGTTGTGCTTTATCCCTGTATTGGTCAGCTATGCCACAGTAACAAACAACCCCCCAAATCTCAATGAATTACAACAACAAATTTGCATTTCTCATTCACATTATGTGTAGATTTTTAGTAAGCTTCAGCCCTGTGCCAGGCTTCAACTCTGCTCTATGTGTCACTTCATTCTGGGACCCATGACCAAGAAGCTGCCACTCTCTGAGACATACTGGAGTCCCAGCACAGAGCAGAAGCAAAACATGTAGTCGCATTTAAATGCTTCTGCTCTGGGGCTGGGCCCATTGCCAAGTGGTTAGGTTCACATGCTAACCTTCAGTGGCCTGGAGTTCACTGGTTCTGATCCTGAGCACAGACTTACGCAACGCTCATCCAGCCATGGTGCGGTGACATCCCATAGAGAGGAACTAGAATGACCTACAACTAGGATATACAACTATGCACTGGGGCTTTGGGGAGGGGGTAAAAAAAGAGGAAGACTGGCAACAGATGTTAGCTCAGAGCCAATCTCCTCACACACAAAAAAAAGCTTCTGCTCTGATGGGGCATAAGTCAGGATTCACTCATATTTCATTGGCCAAATCATGTCACATAAGCCCACCATTAATGGCCAAGGAAAGATACTTCTTCTGCAAGTAGACATTACAAATCACATTGCAATTAGCAGGAGTGTATAATCCTATTACAGGGAAGAAAAGAAGTGGGTAATTGCCAACAAAAACAAAATCTACCCCACTACCTGAATCATCTACCTGACTCTTCTACTAATAGGTCCACCCTCTGTTTAAGACTTGGTTCAAGTCACATGGCTTATCCACTTGTCTACCTTAAACGCCACTTGGTCTTCCTGGAGCGCTGCTCATCAGCATCACACATTCGGCACTTAGTTCATGTTACCAAACATAACAAGCAATCGTACCATCTCCCTGTCCTGTATTCTGACTAGACCATAACCTTCCTGAGGATAAGGTTAAATCTTAGACCTCTTGGTAACTTCACTGATTGTATAAGAGATGTTCCTGCATGATTATTGGTTGTTAAAGGAGGTATTGACAATGACATTTTTCTGTTATGGGAAACAAGTTTCATCTTCAAAGAAGAATAGACTTAGTTCAAAGAATATTATTGTCAAGTTTTAATATATTCTCTCCATTATTTACAATGTTACCAAAATAAATCTATGGAGTCACAGCATATTTGCACATGTATCTGAGGCCTAGCCTCTTAGTAAATAAAGCATGGGGTAAGAAATAGGGCCGTGCCTCATGCACCATACTCACCTCACCTTAGTTCTAGCTGTGGTATGAAAGCAGCAACCAGGACAAATAGAAATGTAATAATTTATTTTAATGGAAAGTAGCTGTGCTAAAAACGAGATTTTTTTAAAGATATCTTGGTATTTTAAAAGAGTTCTCTTTCAATTCTTATAACACTTACTGTCCTAGAACCCAGTTCACAAGACACATAATTCAATAGGATTTTCCAAAAGATAATTCCCTGCAACAAACCAGCAGGAGGCATAGTCCCACTTATTTAGGGTGATATTCCTATAAATTTTATTTTTAATGTTTTGTTCCCTTTCTCCCAGCTTAGCAGTATACAGTAATTCATCCTGAATGTTGCATATTCATTTCACTATATCTCAAAGCGATGCCTTTCATATTTCTTCATCAGCTCTATTATTTTTTAAATCACCACTCAAACACAGCTCTAATGTCAGAAGGTGACTTCTGTCATGTGCGATAGAGTATCTCCATTCAACAGCCGATCAGAATCTCCCAGCACCTCCTCAGGCACACCTTCCTCCGGATCACATCTATTCTCACATTCCTGCTGGCTCTTTTCCCTTATTTGAAGCTATGCTCATGGCTCTGAGCAATGCCATCGTTACCTCTCCCACCCACAAATAGAATCCATTAAGTAAAAATTCATTCCAAACTCATCTTAGGGTAGTGAGGAAGACTGGGTAAACCCCAAAAGGTCTAGAGGTTGAATTTCATTTGGAAAACTACCCAGAAGTTCAACCGCTTATCCAGTCCTTATCCTGACTATGAGAGTGGCCTAGGGATGTGCTGACAGGAAGGAATTAAGGTTCCACCAGGCACCAGTAAAAACTAGTCTTGTAGCCCATTGCTGCACACTGTTTCTGAGAAAGAGGGAGGAGGGTGAGAGAAGATGTTGAGGGAGTAACAGCTCAGGAAACCTCACTCCCGGCCCTCCCAGAGCCTCGGAGAGGAATTATTCATGCTGCGTTTCAGACTGGGAGAATCTACAACGAAAAAATTGCCCCTGACAGATAGAGAGCTCATCTGTAAGTAAAGTGATGTTGAGACTCCTTTCCTAAAAATAATTTATTTTCCAACTCGAAGACCGAAAAGCTTTGGAAGGTAGTGAGGCACCATTATTTCCTTGGATTTAAAAGGTGAGCTTTGGAAAGGAAGAAAATTACATTTGGAAAAAGAAACAGGCAATAGGGGCTTTATTTAAAAATCCCAAGGATGTCTATTAGGTACTTAGGCTGTGAGAGTATGGAGCCGAAATAATACATCAAATTAACCACTCAGTGGAAAACAAAGATTTATTTGATTTTTTTAAACATTCAATGTAACTGGCACCTTGATCTGAACTTTAGTAAAAATAAAATTTCTCAGATCACTGCTTGATTGAACTAGGGCAATACAGGGAGTTGAGGAATTAAGCCTCAGAATTGAGCACAGAAATAGAAAACTCCTTTAAACATCTCTGCCAACCACCTTTTCCTCCCAGACCATTATTTAAATCATTCAAGAGAAAAGATGGCTGTTCTATTTTTAAGCATATCCATAGGGGGAGGGGAGAGACCATATCCTATCTCATTGTTAATAACACTCATCAATGCTGGTAAATTGTTTTTACATGTGACCCAAAGAAAAAAACTAAAGGATGCTCTAGCTCATCCCTCATGATGACTGACATGCTATCTCTGGGGCCTAATCCCATTCACTGGCCTTTCCATGGGGTCCAGAACGGGTGTATGAGGCACTAAAGATAAGCTAAGGCCTTCCATATGTGTCCTTGCTCTTCTTGAAAACCATTCTCTCCTAGAAGGAAAAAAAAGGCTCTATTTCAACAGGCTCATACCTTTCCAAATCTCCCCAAAAATTTGGATAACAAGGTTCTTTTAAGACTAACATTGGCCATTCTGTTGATTAACAGCACTAAAAAGAAAAAAAGAGAGGAAGTTTGATTATAAGAAAAAGAAACTTACATTTTTATATGTGTGCTTTTCTAGGATTTAAGTACACTAAACACGTCAATGAATACCCAGATCCCTCAGGAAAAAAGGAAAACATTCCAAAAAAGAAAGTGTTCTGAACTTTCTTTGAATGGAAAGTACCAAATAAAATAATGCCTACTCACATTATATAATGTCCACGGGAAGCTGGCTAGCTAAAAAAGAAAGGTGTTACGTCTCCAGGGTTTTCTTTTAACAGTGTGTAGAGTAGGTGGGGTCTATCTCGCTGAGATAATGCTTCCAAAGCATTAGATCTCATTTTGATAGAAAACTGGGCATCCAGGGAGACCCAATTTCTCCTGGAGCTTCTAGGAAACATCTTGGTGTAGGTGACGGAGAATTGGTTTTCTTCTGAAACTCACATCGAGATTCTTGTCATCCTTTCTCTACTAGAATTAGAGAAACACAAGAACCCAGGAAGCCATCTGAAGGGGAGAAGAGAACAAGTCGGAACAGAAAAGTATAACGTTCAACATGGAGTGAAGTAAGATAACAACATGTAATTCAGAAATAGGAGCAGCTTCAGTGCAAGGAGTGTGCCCTGGTACCCACTCCACAGAAGGAACAGGATCCTCTTCCCTCATTGACTGCAGCAGCTAAACAACTACACCACCCACCCCCAACCACCTCCATGCCCCACCCTAGGTGCATTGCTTCAGTCTGTCTAATGGTTCAAGAGATGGCTCTGGAATTACATGGCCTGTGCTCACATACTGGCTCCGCCATTTATTACTTTCACGACCTTGAGCAAATTTCTTGACTTCTATGCCTCAATTTCACCATCTGTAAAATAAAAATAAACATAATAGCAGTCTCATAAAATCGTTGGAAAGATTAAATTGCATAAAGTATATAAAATGTTTATCATAGTGCATGGAAGATAGGAGACACCCAATAAATGTAAGCCAGTATTGCATCTCTGTTCGTCTCTACAACAGCCCTTTTAAAGTCATCATCATCATCTTCATTTACTGGGGAGGATGCAGAGTTAAGAAGGAAATGTTACCTGTCTGGTTTCATTAGCATTCCAAACAGTATCTGTGTCCCAGAAATATCTGACTCCAAATTAATACCCTTTCTCTCTGCACTGTTTCTTCACTCTCCCAGGACATCCAATTTGACAACTGCTGACTTAATTTAATGCAAATAGTCAATCAATGGTATTCGACTGAATAGCTAGCATTCTAGAGGTCTGAAATAATGAATAATCTTCTCAAACTACACAACTTAATACTAGAAAGCAACGTTCTATGACTATCTACAGTCAATCCCAAGCATTCAGAGACTCTTTAAAAGACAAATGTCTTTGCAGTGTGTGTAAGATCCCGCTAAAGTAGTAGTTCTTAAGTTTTATTGAGTCTTGGAAATCCTTGGAGAATGAGATCAAAGAAAAGGACACTTTCCTCCGAAAAAAATGCCCATACACGTGCTCACAAAATATGTGTACAATTTCAGTGGATTCAGAGACTTGGGGAAGTTCCTAAAATCCAGCTTAGGAACCCCCATTCTAAAGTGCCTGGAGGTCTAGGATGAAGTTCCATTTACAAAGATGCCTTTTTTCTATCTAGCTCTCATCTCCCTGCTTTGTTTTGCTTTGTTTCTGTGTGATTTCTTTCCCTTCTTTTGCTGCTCTCTTTCCTATCTTTTACCTCTCTTATTCTTCCTTTCTCAATTCTCCACCCCCTTCCTACCTTGGCGATCAGACAAAGCCACTATCACAGTTCCCTTGCCCACCCCTCCCTCCCCTCTGTATCCTTCCTGACCAGCTGATTCCGGAGAGGAATTCGATAACTTATCAATAAGCATAGGTTGCTCCCTAGGAATATTGGCCAGCCTAGGAAACAGTCTTTCTTTGAAGGATAGCAGATCAGAACTTCTGACTCCATTGGGGAGTGTTTTCTCCTAATTCTCCAGTAAATGCAGCCACTTTCCATTAAATACACACAGATTCACTGTATCCTGTTTTCAAGGAAACAGATTGGCTACCAAGTTAACAATGCTGGTATAGATATCTCGGTACTTATTTGTCCTTTTATGTCTGTGACTTTTTTTTACCGTGCCCATCAACTTAGTAGTTAACCTCTCAGAAAAAGATATATTGGAAACAGAAAGAGTCCTCATTTAAGCAACCCTGCATTAAAATGTGTCCATCTGCATTAGGTTTCTTGTTTCCCTTCAATGTGTGAGTGAATTCCATGTATACCAGTTTAAAAAAAAATTAATCTTTTAAAAACTCGTAATGCAACACTTCGGAATCCTTGGCCAACTTTTATAATCTTATATTTAGATTTTTATATCCATTCTGCCCATACTGTTGCCTAATATGAAAATCTGGTGAAGCAATTATAAGAATAGAAACTCTCAGTTTGAAATAAAATGTAAAATCTTGTCCTAAAAAGTTTAAATGAAGTGCTGTTCAAAGGATTTGTCTGAAAGTTTGCCTTTTGATGCATTTTATATCTCTAATATTCCATCATCAAAAACCTAAAAAGTCAATCTTTCTATTCCTAAGCAAATAAAAATGCTTGTGTATACCCAAGAATTTTCTTTAAGGATGCTTTTCAAGAGAATAGTTCTTTGTATTTTCCATGTGGAAGTTTCCACAAAAATCACCTAAGACATGATGACCATGTTTTTAATAAGTCAGATTTGCCACCATAAATATATCTCAAATAGGACGTTTTGTGAACTGTCTGGCATGCAAAATTCAAGGAGAGGGGAAAATGCTTTACAAGAACGTTACACATTTAGTTCAGAGTTTTCTGAATATTTCATAGCAACTTCATCGGCATTTCCGCTTACTATAATGATCATTTAAGGTTCTGTTACTGTGAAGTCATTCACTGGACGGAAACACTTTTTTTTATTTGGAAAGAAAAAAACATATAAAATGAATAGCATTGGCAAATGTTTCTAATCATTTCCTTTAAATACCAAACCACCAAACAATCTTTTTATTTACTATGTTTTGCTTGGGTACATAAATCAGAGGACAATAACAAGCCTAATGTCAAAGAAACTTTTTGACACTTCATACATTTGAGCAAGCTTAGCCGATAAACAGTTTAGATGAAGTTATGGTTTGAAATATGTTTCCCAAGAGGACTGTGGTTCATAAATTGCTATCAGGCTACCTCTGTCATTATTGATTTGAGACGTGCTCAAGGTACCCACAGCTATTACTAAGTCTAGCTTTACTTGACCTGCTTTTTTGGAGAATAATATTTGGTCTTACAAGGACAACTAACCATCCATCCTATAAGAAACACAGTTTGCTTGTCATCATATATAAAAATATTGCATTCTATTTGAAATTTTGACCAACAATTAAGACAAAGAAGTAAAATCCTCTTTTACGGATTAAACAAATTTATAATCCTGAGATGGTGTTAAATCAGTTGTTTTATAACAAGTGTACTGCAAGAGCCTTAAAAGAGGAGAGAATTAAAAAAATACATCAAACAAAAGAAAATTTGCATCTCAGCATTTTGTGATTATCTGCTAATTTATTACATCTGTGCTTTGAAGTCTCCTTTGCAGATAAGCGTTTTTGATAAGCTTATTAAAAAGAAGCCCACAGTCAACTCAAATATCAGTCACATAATGTGTGCATTTATTCCTTTCCCTGCCTGTGGAAACCAGCTTGCCGCGCTGCTCAGCGACGGCTAAGAGTACCGAACAGTTTACGCTCCAACCTGCACCATGCCCTCTGCCTTGCGGATTTGGGAAATGTCAGAAAAAGATCAGAGAGAGGATCCTGCTACTTTTTATTCAGATCCTCTGGTCTTAACCTTCAAGGAAACACTTAAAGTTTAGTTATGACTTGATCGTTCTGCCTTAGATTTGTCATCAGTGACCTGGTTTCACAAAAGCGCAGAACCAAAGAGGTTTAGAAACGGACTTGATGAGTGTCATCAACCGGTAGAGATGTGATAAATTTATGAATTTTATCAGCCTGGCTTTTAAAAGTGCTGGTAAGTTAAACAGTCAGAGGTGGAGGTTTCCTGTGAGCCCTCTTAATCATTTGAGAGGCTGCACGACTGCACGTTGGAGGAGAGCTATACAAATAAAAGCTTGACCACGTCGCTTTCACAGAAAGAAACCTGCCAAATGTAAAGAAAAATGTTTGGTTTCTTATTTAAATATATATATATTTGTTATATATATTTAAATATATATATTTCTTATTTATATATATATATATAACTCTTAGTTATATATAACTGATTTGAAGCACTTTGGATAACTCATTCAAGGAAATACCACCACTTGTGCTACTGTCTCCTACACTCAGTAAACTTTCCTAATGCTTCCATGGTAACCTTTGCTAATTTTACACAATCATCAGCTCAGCTATCTGAATAACAAAGCAGGTTTTGCCAAAGCAAACTTGAATTTACCTCAGTTTTGACCTTTGGCTGGAATCGCTTAGGACTCAGAATGCCTAAGAAGAGCGGAGATCCTTTTTCTCATTCATAATTTACAGGGCTACACGGCACTGAACTTGTAGAAACAGTGCAAATTCTGGTGAGTAATTAAAAGGCTCTCGAGATCACTATCAGCTGCTTCACTCACCCACCCCTTTCGTCCCAAAATAAAAATAAAACCAGTTTGTTTTGAATAATTTTAAATATGAAACACCACGCCTTTTCCGTAGTTTGTTGTTATTTCTCATTGAAACAGAGCCTCTGATTGCAGAGTATCTTTTTTAAGGTTTTAAACCATAGAACTCTTCTTTCATAAGGACCTTGGGAAACTTCCACAGAATTGGTTTACTCCCCTAAAAGTATCTAAAAATGCATAGGGCATTTTACTCTGATAAAGCACTTCTGACACATAACTATTAACCTCTGAACAAAGGGTCTCCATCTACTTTTTCTCTTGACCTTCTATCCCACAATCCTTTGCTGCAGTTCTGGCGTCACTTCAAAGAGCCACGGCCTGAGAGGGGCTGCTCTTATTCTAGTCCCTTCTTCCTCCCCCATTTCTTCCCTTGTGATCCCTCTCTCTCTCTCTTTCACTTTCCTTTTACAACTTTCTTGCCTTTGATAAAAAAATGTCTAATCTCTCTATCTTCCCACAACTTTACAGTTTTCCTGACAGAGTGCCTAGCTCTTTTATTTCCTTTATTCAAGGAAAAGCCCAAAATTCACCTTTTGTGATTTAAAATGGCAAAGTTGGTCTCAATTTTGGAGCTATCTCTACTTTGCAGCTTGGAATGATAATATTTTAGGCAAACTAAAGAAAACATAACCTCAAATTAGTAGTCAAATCAGATCCTTCCTTGACATCCAGAACATTGCTTTCTTTGAATCAAAGAACATAAGAGCTGGAAAGAATGTGGAAGGTCTGTTACAGCTCATCATCTTTTGAAGGTAAGAGGCCCACAGAGGCTACATAATTTGTCCAAAGCCACAGAGTGTTTGTGACAGAGGCAGAAACCGCCTCTTCAGTCCAGCACTTTCCATTATGACACCAGGATTTCCCTGTGGTATGAAGAGACTTAGTCTTTGTCTTGGATGACAGTCTCGAGGGGAGCAATGCCTGCCTCATGTCTCTTTTTTGGACTGGAAAGGTATAAAGTAGAGAGATTCTGCATTCCCAAATTCACTCAGAGGCCAGGCATTTTGGATTATACCGTCCATTTTGACTTCACATTCCTTTCTATTTTTCTTCTCTTTCATCCTGAGAGAAGAGAAACAATCCAACAACTAAAAACCTAAATAAATAAACTTACAATTTTAGGACCATGGAATTTCAGAGCTGATAAGGAGCTTGGACTCTTGTAGTCATGGTCTTCACTTTACACTTGGGGTAACTTGGCCTCAGGTTAGTTACTTGGTTGGTGAAGAAGCCAGGAGCAGAATGCTGGGTTTATGACTCAACGCCACCATCTCGCTCCTCACATATAATGGAGAATACGCAGATTACTGAACTTTCCTAGAAATACCTTTAAGTTACTGTGTGCATGTGAATCTCATCTAATTACTTTTCAAGGATCTATGATATGTAATAATCAGGATGTCTCATAAATTCACTTTTAATCATTTAATCACTCCTAAAATCTTTTATAAATACAACTCTTTATGCTATTCCTACAACAGTTTCACGTATCAAATATCAAATTAATCACTCTTCTGGGCAAAGACCTAAACATTTAAAATTTCTTTTGTGCTGTATTCTAAGGAAAATGTCCACTTTGGCTTTTTAACTTGCTTTTTCCTAGGATCACCATAACACAATATTGATTTAGTTTTACTTTAAAAAAATTTTTGGTAAATGATTTCAACTAAAGGTGTAAGAATGCTTAAGGAAAACAACTTGTCTCCTACTCACGTTTGTTTTCACCTTTAAGAACAAAGTCCCATGAGTCAAAGTTTACAGTCAATCCAAAAAAGGCACATTACTTTCCCATTTTAATGGTAGAACAGGGACCTTTAACTTTCCTGGAGGCTTTGCTTTGGGGTTTATGCAGAGCAGAACTTCCTTAATGCTGGTAATCAGACCCATAGGACACGTGTTAATTGTTCCTGACATGTAAAACTATCTACAGTATCTCAGCTCATAACACCATGGCAGACATTTCACTTTTGGAAAGCACGGTATTGAAACCAATTAGGTGTCTGTTCATATACCTTTCCCTAGCTCCCCAAGATACTAGTATAGCTCATTCCAATAATGTCAAAATTTTAATTCCAAAATAGCAGCAAAAATGCTGAAATACAGAACCAACTTATGATGTCTGCTATCACTGGCAGATTAGAGATGATTGCCAAACCAAACACATTTGGGCAAAATATTATTTGTGCAATCCTACAGAAGCATATAATTGATACAGTTTCACAGTAGCTAATAGCTTCAAATAAAACACTTAAAGGTTAGTCACCCTCAGACTGGTTACCGTTGGTTGCATTGATAATTCAGTGTAAAATGTTGGCATTTAATTTCTACCCAGACTTTGAAAGTTGTTGCATCAGTGAAAGTTTTTTTGGTTTTTTTTTTTGCAAGAAATAGAAACCTACTCCAACTATCATAAAGAAAAAAAAGGTAGGGAAGGGGATTGAACGGAAGTATATAGAGAGTTGCAGAACTGGTAGGAGGCTGGAGGACCAGGCTGGGAAAACTGTCAGGAACCCAGAGGTCCGACAGAGCTGGGCAGCCAGAACCAGAGCAGCGGGCAGGCTGACCAGGCTGCTCCAATCCCACTGCAGCTGTCACCGCCGGAACGTGCCCTCCATCTGTCTCTTGCCTTCTTACTCATTTGCTCAAGATTCAAAGTCCCAGAGCACAATGTCTGATTGTCCAAATCTAAATCACATGGCTACTTCGGGGAAAAGAGAGGGAGAGTCTGGTCCCTTTACTCAGTTGTGTGGCTCCCTAGGACTCCACACAGTGAGGCTTCACCGAAAGGGGACCAGGGACCAGTGAAAGGGAAGTTGGATAATGGAATCTCACACACACACAAATGACAAAGGTCTACCATAAATGTTCTGGTTTCATTTGTTTCTAAAAAGCCTTTGGATTTGGGAAATAATTTTCTATTTCTGACAAAGGCCACTTTGAGCTTTAGAAATTAAATGCCTTGGATGGGAAACAAAATAGACGTGCCTCACACCAATGTCTTTGCTGCAGCAAGTAAGGTTATGAAATGGTTTCTGGGTTTTGCCTGACTTCGATCATAAAGAGGGACGTAGCTGTAAAAGAAAGCAAAGTAATCTACCATGAAATCTTTGACCCATATGCTAGAAAACAAGATTCAGACATTTCTCAAATAAAAAGAATATTTTCAAGTTGGAGTCCAATGTTTGGTGAGCTTAAGTCAGATTTTTCTCATTTTTTATTTTAGGTGTTTCCTGTCAGCTTATAGTAATTTTCTTTTTACAAAATATGAAATGTAAAAGCATTATTTGCACATGAACATTTCACTAAATTATGGCAAAAATGCATTTCAACAGGAACTTTATTCTTTGGAATATTTTTACCATTTGAATAAAATGAAGATCAACTTTTTAAAAGGTCAAAATAATACTTTATTGCATATTTGCTTACTAAAGTCCAGATGCTGCCCTTTGAGTGAAAAAAAGTGTTCATACTAAGAATTTTGCAGATAGGAGCACATTTTCACCAGATTTTGACTCTTCAAAACCTGCCCCTCACTGTGGGGAATGAAGCAGTGAGAATATGTAATCGGGTTTACTTCCTTAAAGAATTGTTCCCCTGGAAAGTGGGGAAAATGGGGAGATATTGATGAAAGGGTGCAAACTTCCAGCTATTGGAAGAGTAAGTTTGGGGATTTAATGTACACAGGATCTGTTCATCTATAATTA
Source organism: Equus quagga (assembly GCF_021613505.1). Lineage (NCBI taxonomy): Eukaryota > Metazoa > Chordata > Mammalia > Perissodactyla > Equidae > Equus > Equus quagga. The sequence goes on along the minus strand of NC_060269.1, from coordinate 58,410,237 downwards.
ACAGATTATAGTTAATAATACTGTATGGGGTACTTGAGATTTGCTAAGAGGATAGATCTTAAATTTCCTCATCACAAAAAAAGGTAACTATATGAGGAAATGGATGGATTAATTAACTTGATTGTGGTAATCATTTCACAATATTTATGCATATTAAATCATCAGATTGTACACACTTTTAAAAATCGCATTATACAACCTAAATATATACCATTTTGTTTGTCAATCATACTTCAATAAGACTGGAAATAAATAATAAAATAAATTGGTAGAATTAAAGAATTATTTCCCCTAAAAGATAATAATGGTAATAATATAGAAAGTTGATGTGTATTAAATGCTAAATAATAAAAGCTTTTAATAAATATTTACTAATTAAGTGAATATTAGCCACATTTATATAGCACATATATATAGCCAGATACTGTTCTAATTACTTTACATATGTTACTACATTTAATCCTTACAACAGCTCCACAAACTAGTTATTATTTTTATACCCATTTTACAGATGAGAAAGCCGAAGGGTAGGCCAGTGAAGAAACTTGCCCAAGGTTTCATAGCTAATCCAATAGATCTGGCTCCAGAGTCTATGCTCTTAATAGTTGTTATAATTGTATTTAAGAACAAAGTCCCGTGAGTTTTTCTGGATACAATTTTTCAAGAAAGGCAATGGAAGTTCTTCCATTAATATAATTTAAAGATAAAACATGCAATCAGTTGGAATCATTCAAATAATCTTTCACTTCCACCAAATTTTGTATCAAAAGGTGTTACAATTTCATCTTCACATATTAGAGCCTGTGAATCTGGAGTAGAGGACGCCTCTCCAAAAAGTAGACATATTTAGACAACTGTCTCCCAGGAAATTGTACACCCCTTATCCCATAACCAACTGTGTATGTTTCCTCCAGTATTATGCTTGTCAAGATATGACCTGTGAGCGTTTTGCTTGGGGTGCAGAGGTTGCGCTGTACCACACAGAGTTACAGCTACATAAATAGATAAGGAAATTCAAAACAGTATTCACTTGATGCTTTGGAGTGCCAGGTGTATTCCTCATGGCCTGGGAGAATAAAGAAATCTGGAGAGATATCTAGTATACAGCCACAGAAGATCTGACTGAGTGAAAGAACCAAATCCTTGATGGTAGATTAAATTGTACATTAAAATGGCAGTGTAGAGGGTCTCAAACAGCCAATCTTTAGGACAACAAATGAGTGTGTTTGGAGAAGTGGACCGAACAGCATTGAAGAATAGAGCAATTACTAAAAAGGTTTCCAGACACACTGAAGTTATTGGCCCCTGTTACAAAATCTAACTTCCACCATCAGTTACCGTGTTCATTTGTGCCATTGAAGCCTACACTCAGAGCAACTGGAACAAAAATGATGTTTACATTTTACCAGTGTTTTATGTTCAATTAAACATCTCGGCTGCTATTTACATAGTTGAATGGCATGGCATTTATACCGTGCAATTTGATGTTATTTCTTTGTAAATATTTCTCCAACAAGAGACCTAAGTTCAAATTAGTTGTGAAAATGTCATCAAAAATAAAATAAACTTTAATTTAACCTTGATCACAAATTATTGTTAAGCTAAAGCTGAAAACCTGTAAAAATTAAAAATGGAAGGCCCAAGGAATTAACTGAGATTCACATGTCCCATAAAGTGACTTGTTTTTGCACTTCATGGGCCTTTGAGGACTTAGGTTGAGTTAAAGTGGAAAGTGAAGCTACAGAGGACAAGGGAGAGTGACACAGGGAGGCTGTACTCCAGGCTTTCACCTCTCAGACCTGTAGGTCCATTCTGGACTAGGTCACAACTGGAAGGTTTCACCTTTCTGCCTAATAGTTGCTGTTACCCAACCACCTCCTCTGTCCAAGATCGTTCATCATGGCTGGAAAGCTCCGTTCTATCTGTGTCTGAAACTCCCAGGGCCAGGGGGGTCAGCATCAAATTCAGAATGGAAATAAAAACGTAAGAGGGTCTGCCTAGCTTTCTTTGTGCTGCTACCCCAGAACATTCTCTTCCTGTTTTCTCTTTAATACAGAGAGAACCTAAGCAAATAAGCAATGTTTTAGACTTACTTTTTAACATTTACTTGTTGGCTTCTTTCAATTTTTTAGATTCTGATGTAGAAATCTGAATATAGGAAAAACAGGCTTTTGAGTAGGACTTGCCTTATACGCACACAGTGTAAAAAGCCAATAATCACAACTGTGTAATGTGACTTGAGCAATGCCAAAAAAAGAGAAAAATTCCATTGTCTTGACAGATACCAGAAATGAAGGTGTGGGTACCATTCTCTTTTACACTCCCAGTAGCTCTAGAGAAGTAAAACATTAAGCTGGTGTCAGTTATTTACAACTTGGCGCAGATTCTTTTCTTAGATTACTTCCCTCTGAGAATGTTAAACCGAAACAAATGAGAATTTGACAGGGAAAGGGGAGAGATCATTTTGCGGCAGGGGTGACACGATGTCAAAGAAATTCAACAATTTACCACTTCTGCCAATTTACCAAATTTGCCTTGGTTTACCAAATTTGCTTTGGTTTATCTTGGGAAATAAGATAATCCTTCCTCTCTCTATTTTATCTGTAAACTCAAATGGCTTCAGCAGTTAGGCAGGTAACATAAATTACGCAGAATCAACTCTGCGTAAAGCAATGGATGATGGCAGGGCCTATGATGATCTAGAGTCACAAAGCTCACCACAAGAATTGCAGATTCAACAAAGAAAATTATGAAACGATTTGGCTAGCCAATTAACATCTAGATGCAGATGCTAGTTTTTGATCCTTAATTTAGTCCAAATTGAACAAAGTTCTATGCAAGAATGATATTATCCAGGAACTAAATTGGAACATGATTCAGTACCTTGAGAATGCTTGTTAAACCAAGAGGACCTAGAAAAGAATCCCACTGAGGGAGTTCTTCCTAATCTGTATACATTTTTCTGATGATGATGGCAATGATTAATTTGGTTACTTGAAGAAGTCTCATGTTAGACAGAACGAATTGGCAGCATCTGACGGGATGTGTCAGGAAAGACACAGAAGTAGAGCACCAGCTTAGACACTTGGAAGCCCAGAACCAGAAAGCAAAGTGTTCATCATCAGCTTTCAAATAACTTTAAGTTCTTTTCTTTTGTTTCCATATCTGCAAAAAGAATATGGCACTTCCAGTGCCTCCCTCAGAGTGGTATTATGAATATTAATCATGTTAGTGCCTTACAGGTACTTTGAAGATGAAAAGGACTAATTAGTATCAAGCCATGAAGTGGCAGCCAAGACATCCATAACAATGAGAGCCAAACAGGAAGGAGGCATCCCTGAGAAACTTGGAAGCAGTACAGCAGTGTATTTGTTTCTGCACAAACCTTTTAATAAGGAAGCCTCTGAACTCCTCTTCAGATGAAAAGAGGCTCAACTGTGTCTTTAATTAGATCACCCTATTGGAGCACCATATAGTGATAAAGAAGATTTAATAAAGCATTTTGTCTTTTTATTACTTTGATTTGATGCAACATATCTGCTCATCCAAGCAAGATGTTTAACTTCAAAAGAAGTTCTGTCCACCCTCCCCTCTGGCCAATAAATAACTCCAAAGGGGGAAAAAAACACCGTCTATTTGGAGCATCCCCACGCTGCTGAGTGATGAAAAGATTCATCATTTTTTTCAACTGTGGACACGGATCTTTAATTAATCCTTTACTTTTCTCCTATAACTGGTAGAATTTGTAAGACTTTAAATGTTTCTAGTTACTGATAAAAAAAACATGGTAAAGTAATTTGGAAAAAATATCTAATTACTCGATCACCATGGTAAGACTTCCTTATTTGATATAATCCTGGATATGCCCATTTAAGTTATTAAACTGTTGGCTTAGAATTCTCTGTGTCATGACAAACTTATTCTAAACATCTTTTTCATACATAGATCTATAATTAGGTTCAGTTCTTGAATTTAACGTTATGGCCAGGCTAAGCCTGGAAACATAAATAGAATGTTTAGGAGGTCAGGGAATTGATTTTTGGAATTTGTTTGCTTTTTTTTTAAGTCATCTTAAGAGCAATATTAGCATAGATGATCAGATTAGCCAGACAACCATCCTGAATCAATACACAAGAAAACTTCAGACAAATCCATCCAAGTAAATTAGTTGACATTGACGGAGGAGCCTAGACAAAATGAGAAGAAAAAGATGGATAAACCACAGGGAGGAAACTAATAAAAAAATATATATCAGCAACGACAGAAGGAAGAGTGAGCAACCTCATAGTCTTAACTGAACTACACCTAAACGCCATTTTTACCTTTTTGTCCTTAACAAAAATTTGGCTATATTAATGACTCAACAGGCTCTTATGGAAGCTGGTTTAAATCCTCAGATAAACAAACAGAGAAAAAAAAGAAAGAAGTGTTTCAGATGAGTCTGTAGGCCACAATTGTTGAGTAACATAACAGAATTTCCAAGTGATTTCTTAGAACCTATGTTTTTTTGCATAAGACAAACCGATAAAAAAATAGTCATTCCCAATAAAACCCACTACATGTGGTTATAGTGAGGATTAAATGAGAAAACTCATATAAAGGTCTAGCAGGTTCACACACTCACTATTCACGTCCTCTGAGCTAAGCCCTTGTACCAGCATCTTAACATTCATTTCTATATTCTCCTCCTAGGTCTTCTGCAACGATACGTATTCAAGATTATGTGTAATAACTGCACATGTTCAGGGAAAAATTTGTTTCCTCATCTATTATTCACAAATTTCCTAAATACAATTATCCACTTATTTGGGGAGTTTTATTTGGATGTTTCAAGCATGTAGACACAGCTTTAAACTGCAAATTTCTAGAGAATAGAGCACATCATATTGAAGGACATGGCCTGAACGGTGCTGTTTCTTGCAACTAGAAGGTGATAGGGTCCATAACCAAACCTACTCACTGAGGTTGGACAGCTCCTGGGAGTCAATCCCCACCTGCAAATGATAAGGGAAGGGTCCCGCTGACAGGCAAAGTGTGATATCCGGCAGTGGGGCTCCATCCACCATACTGCCAGTCAGTGCACTGGTGAGAACAAGGCCAGACTTGATGCAAGTAGGGCACCGAGATTTTAGGAAAGTTACCAAAAGAGGAATTGAAAGTCTTAGTCAAGGTTCTTGTGATTACACATAAGAGAAACCAACTCATTCCAGCTTAAGCATGCAAGAGAATTTCTTGGAAGGAACTGAGGTGTCTCATGGAACCCGGAGATCTTTCCAGGTCTCTCAGCACATGGGGCATGTGGCAATAGAGCCACTCATGCATCATTTGCCTTAGGTATAGGTGAATTCTTAGAACTGAGCCTGAAAGATGGAGACCAAGTAATCCCAACCATGAAGAAGAAAGGACGCAGAATTTTGGAACTCCAGTTGGCATGCCCTTCCCTAACATTTGTGGGGCCCAGAGCAAGAATATAAACAAAGGCCCACATATTATATGTCTACATATTTAAAGTTTTAAATCAAGCTTACAAATTGTTAAATAAAATATGTTTGATCCTCTGACCTTGACAAATATACCTTCATAACAACTTGGAAGGCCGGGTTCAATTCTCAGACTCCTTGGAGTTCCACATTGGAACATGGTGGTAGGAGAGAGTTAACCCAAGAGCTACTCCCCTTCTCTTCCACCCCAGGCATTTCAGAGGAGCCTTACATAAGCATGTAGACATCCCACCCCACACATCCAAGTTCTGCTATTCCTCTCAAATAGCCACCCCCTGTGTCCAGGTGATAAGAAGCACAGATCCTGGAAATGGGCTATTTGGGGAGAAAATTTCCAGAGGGACCTAGAGTAGGATTTCTCAACCTCAGACTATTGACACTTTGTGCTGGATAATTCTTTGTTGTGGGGGGGAAGGAGGAGGCTTTCCTGTGCATTATAGGATGTTTAACAGCATCTCTGGCCTATACCTACTAGTTGCTGATAACATTTCCCCGCAAAGTTATGACAACCAAAACAGTCTCCTGACATTGCCAAATGTCTCCTTGGGGACAAAATTGCTCCCAGTTTAGAACTATTAACCTAGAAAGGAAGTCTTGTGCTGTGACAAGTGGCAGAACTAGAAGGGGGCCAGAATGGGGTGGGGATCTCTCTAAAGCATGGGGACCAGAACAGGGGCTGCAGTGTGCCAGACTCTATGTTGGCTATCTTCCCAGAATTATTTTCTCTGATCCTCTCAACACCTCTACAAGGTAAGTACTATTATCCCATTTTGTGGATAAGAAAACTGAGACTTGTGACATTAAGCATCTTGCTGAATGTCACACATCTGGAAACTGGTGTAACCAGTCATTAAGCTTGGGTCTATCAGGTACCAACCAGGCTGGGACTAACTTAACACAAACCCAAACTAGAATCTCAGGTCTCGAAGTGACCGTGATAGTAAAGTGACCCAACTCAACTCTCTATCAGATGTGAAGCAGATTTGTTGATGCTCAGGAAATAGTAGCGGATGATGAAGAAGAATATAACAGGAAGTATTTTCTCCTGTTTAGAAAATATCCAAGAGATGGAGAAGGTTATTCCTGACTTTAATACCAACACTATCTTTTTTAAAATATCATATCTGGGTGGAAAAGATCCACATCCCTGGGTCTCTAATTCACTAGTTAACATGACTGTAACTAAATGAGAATCTGCTCCTTTGAAATCAGTAAAGATTTTATCCATGCAATTAAGCAAAGACTAAGGTAAGGTGCATGTAGATTAAGGTGCAAAACTAAGAGAACAGGAGCATAAAATCACATAGCTACAGTTCTTTAAGGACAGGGGCCACATCTTCCTTATTTTAGATCTGACACTGTATGTGATACATAAGCACTTAAGAAATTTTGTTGAATGAATTGGATTTGGCTTTCTCTAGATAATTTTAGTTCAAGAAATGCACTTTCCTCCACCCACAGGAAGATTTCTGGATAATTTCCTCAACTCTTTATTTAGCCTTGACTGTCTAAAAACAATCTAAGAGAGAGCCTTAGAATGGATCACATTTAAAAGTTCTAAAATAAATTTTGTGTTTGGTGCAGCTCAGTTCACGTGAAACAATGTATCCACCAAAACTAAATAAGCATGCGTCATCTGAAAGCTGACGTACATTAATAAATACATTTGCATGCACTGGACCAAGGGTAATAGTACACAAGGGCAAAGGTTAAACAGTTGGAGGCCCTGGTTTAATAGCAGACCTGAACTGTTATTTAAATGTCACAAATGTCAGTGTTCGTCTTCAAATGGTATTACAGTAGGATTAGTGTCCTAAGCCTTGTTCCAATTTACAGAGAATCAGGGAGAATGATTCTCATCAACTTGGTCCAAAGGAGGAGAAGATTGATTTTCCTTTACCATTCAGTCTGCTTTTATGAGTTTTCCAGACCCTACCTTTCCCAGCCTGCATCATGGATGGAAACTGCCAGATCAGCTCAGAGGCCATATGTGAGCAGTGAATCTGAAAGAGTTATGGCTCATTGAGAAACCAATGGAGACAATCCTGCCACTCTCAGCCACCTCCCCAAGGCCAGGGTTCCCATGCAGTTGTTGGAACCAGCAGTGGCTTAAACCCATGGAACAAGCGTAGGACCCACCATGCCAAAGACAGAGAACAGCAGAACCAGGATGGAGGAGCTCATCCTGGTCTCTAACAGCATCATTTGTCTTTGCTCAACTACGAGAAGGTACATGATTCTGAAGCTCTCCTAATCCTTATTAGAACTGATCTTTGTTATTAGTAGTAGTAAAACACATGCATTTGAGCAGCTACTATGTGCCAAGTGTAATAGACATAGCATCCCATCTCACTTAATGCTCACAGAGCGATGTGAGGTAGGTATTATTATTATGCCTACTTTAAACAACGAAGATAAGACTAAACGTCACACAGCATGACAAGGGTTATCTGATTCCAGGTAACTCCTTCTTAACAGTTATATAAATGAAGTGGCTTTGCAGAGAGAGAAAAGGCAAAAAGATCTCAAGGCCACAAAGCTTTATCCCTCAAGTATTGCCCACTGTGAACGGGGAGTTATATAGCTCATGGGGCTGTAGCACTTGAGGTCTCAGCGTCCACTAGGACACCCAGACTGGGAGGGATATGCCATTCAAGACACTGAACAACCTCCAAATGAGAACAGTGTCTGTCCTTGCCAGAGCCCTCTCCTCTTCAGAGGTGTGGTGTGCCACAGGATTGGTTTTCAAGTAGAAGAGGAAGCCTTTCCTACTAGAAAGAGGACACACAGGGTATGTCAGAGGGGCTCATGGAGACCATACTGTTGGCCTCCTGAAGCTCTCTGGGGGAAATGGCAGAAAATGGCAGGCCAGGTGTACAAGAGGAACATTTCTCTACTCCAGCCCTTTCCATCTCCCAGGCCCTTGGTATTTACTATAATTTTGGAAAAGAAATGAATTTCTGGTTGTGCTGAGGACTGTGGGTGTGTGGTGGTATGGGAAGGCTGCATGAGGCCCCAGAGGGTCCACAACAAAAATATTTGAGCAAATAGCCACTGCAAGGCAAGGAATTAGACACACATGAAGATCTCCAGAAAGCAAGTGCTAAGGGCAGCCAGGTCCCTCTCCACTAAGTCTTAAAAGAAGTGTACTGTCTATTATTCCTTTCCTCATTTGCATATGATCAGATGACACAAATAAACAATAATATAGATACCTGTTGTGGGGCTACATTGACTATCAACGAGATAACCCCAAGATACTATCAATTGATGCCATATTACAAAAAATGGCTAAGTATTTAATCAGTAATAACTAATTTTCTGTATTCTGTGAACACAAAATGTATCGAGTACCTACCATATGTCAGGAATTATTAGGCAATTTCACATTTTTAATATTTTTCCTCACAACAGCCCTGTAAGGTAGATGATATTATCAACCCCTTTTATAGAAGAAACAATTGTGTCTCAGGGAAGCTAAGTGCCTTTTCCAAAGTCCCACAGCTATAAGACTCCGAACTGGGTCTTCCGAGTCTAAAACTCTTGTTCTTTTCATTTCACTATGCTCACAGCTCAGGAAAGCAAACAGTCCCTGTGGGCAGATACAAAGGAGGGGCTTATGAAAACGTCATTATTAACTATAGATTTTTATTCTGACAAAATCTTGCCTAGGTAGCTTCAGATTGCTAATATGAGTAGTACACAGAGTCTAGACACTTTAAGTTAGATTTACATAGATGAAGTAAAGATTTGTCTTCAGATTTTTAAAATTATTACTGAAGGAATTAGAATTTGGTATCAAGACCAATCAACCATCATGTCATTCTATTTAGTCCAAATTCACCTGGTAATTATTAAATGACCCTTTATTTTTCTCGTGTAGACAAGGTCTTATTCACTGTGGTCATTCCTTCCATTAAAGTCTCTTGTTTTTAATAGTTCATGCATTCCCCCACATACACACACACATACTGACAAATTAGTTTGACTAAGAGCGAAAAAGGAGAGCAGAATTCAAAACAACTCCTATTTTGTTTTTGTAAGGTAGGAATTAGTCCATACTAGGGTTTTTTTTCTGTCTACCTTTTTGAAAAAATTAGTTTCCAAGTTTAAATAAACTTTGAACCTCCTCTGTTAAAAATTTTACACAAAGAGAAGAAAAATAGGCCCCAGACATGATTGCAGAGAAATTCTTTAAGCTTTTGCTTTGGAATTTTATGCTAATTAGAAAAGAACCTACTATATATTATCATCTCAAATAACTTTTCAGAAAAAATAAAATAAAATTCTTTTTGAGCTGGAGTTCAAATTTGTGTTGTAAAGTGACCAGACTTTTATCCTGATATCTATTCCAGAAAACTTTATGCTCTCATCACTTTTTCTCTTTTTTGATGTCATATTTAACATCTGCATCCCTCTTGAAATGTTTGGGAACCAATTGATCCTAAAGAGTGAGCGTGTACTATCTGACAGAGTAGCCACTTTACTGAAGAGAAGTAGAAATTAAGGAGTCGGGGAGCCTCGTTTGAGGTCAGGGGGGTGCAGGGGGAGTGGTGGTAGGGAGAATCAGAGTCCAGGAAAAAAATGTTCTTGGGCTACAAAAAGGCTTTTCAGTTTGTAACAAAAATCCAATTCAACTTACAAATTAACCTTTTCTTAGTTCACTAATAATCCGAAAATAATGTCTACATTAAGCTAGGAAGTAAAACCATTCAATTAGGGAATTAAAAATATCAATATGAACTAAGAACTTTCTGATGGTAAACGTATAATAGGTCTTTTGTTAGTTTATAAAATAAGTCCAGGAAATATTTTGATAGATTAATACTCAAATGAACAGCAAGTTAAATTTTTCCAGCACAGTAATACAGTCTGCTTTATTGAGCACCAAACAGAAAGTTGCAAATGTACCCACTGGATAACAATCTCCACACTGTTAAATTTGAGCAGGTGGAATTCCAGCTTGCCAAAGACTCAAAATTAGGAAACTGCTCTTCCAGCCATCTCCAGACTGCCAGCTCTTTATTTGGTGAACTGAACACTGTAGGAAGATTGTCCTTAAGTATGTGATCAGATCTTGAACCAATCTTTTGTTTTCTATTACGTTCCAAAGAGGTCTTTATGCTGGGCAAATAACTCAACGGTACATTATAAAATAGATCAAGAAGAATGATGGAACACCCCTAAATGCTCATCATGAGAGTTCTGAAGATGGAATTTTGCTTCTGCATATTCATCTAGTTTATCCAGAAGACAATGATGAGAATTACTAGATACATCAAAGAAAGGAGGACCCTTTATTGGATAGGATAAAATAAAATAACTAAGCTACATATGGAGATTTATTTCACTATAGTATTTTCTTCTTCTAAGATGTCTTAAAATGTATTAATTTAAATATTATATGCCATTTTATAAAGAGTTGTTTTATCTCTCCTGGGCACAAAAAGAGTCATAAGTATTATATTAACTCAATGAACCATGAAGAGATGAACTGTAAAGCATTTAATATAGGACCACGGCGGTTATTCACAACTGAATAATGAATTGCATGTCACACAATGCATGATAGCTATCTGTGTTGCTGAAGTTATAGCTGAGGAATTATTGGTCTCCCTTATCTGAAAGACCAAATGTAGCGTGAGATCAAAGGAGGCAATAATTGTGCAGGAAACAACATCTTAAAAAAAAATTCCTCTGAGGATGAGAAAATGATTTATAAAGTTCAAGATTAGTAAGTACCGGGTATCATTTTAGATTATCCAAGTTGGATCAAACATTTTTAGCAATGTTTCTAATAGATCATTTGCAGCAAGAACAAACGCTAAAAAATTACCAAATTGCTAAATCAGGCATTCCTTCTGGGGACTGAACAAAACAGCATGTGAAGTTATTTTCAGTCATTTACACGGCATAGAGAAAGTCCATATAATAAACATACACCATTACTTAAATGTGTTTCATTGGTAAGAGAAGATGACTTTGAAGTCCATTCCAGAAGCTACATAGACCAAATTAGATCTCTATAAGCAAAAGGAGACAGTTGGGAATTTCTGGCTCTTGCCAACTGATGACATTCAATGTTTTCTGAATTGGCAGCCTCTGGTGACTCAAGTATAGGCACAAGAATCACTTGGAGCAGATTGATGGATGGTTCATATCAACAGCTAGTCAATGAATAAGTTACCAAGCCAGATTATTTTACCCCCTCACAAAAGCACGCCAACAAAGAAAACTTTTGGAAGTCATTAACAACTGATTACAAGACATAATTTATTAACGTCCTTAAGGACCTGCAGAGGCAGAAAGCACTGCATTGCTATTCCATCTTGCATAGGCTTCTCTAGCAAAAGTTCTTCACTCAAAAAACTTTTCCATTCAAAACTCAATTAAGGTCAAGTGAAATATTATGACACAAAGTTCTCTACAACATTAACTGTCTAAACATTTAAAATTAGGTGTTTGCAAAGAAAGAAAAGAGATTAACAATGGCTATCTCTGAATGAGATTGAGTGATTTTTAGTTGCTTTTTCATCTTTTTATTTTTCTAGCTGAATACATTAAGCACATATTACCTTGACAAAATCAGAAAAACAAAAAATTTTAAGAAACATCCTCAATGTGGACTTCGACCTCAGATAATAGATGATTTTTCATTCCCCATTTTACTTGTATTTATGTCTCCTTTTCCAAACACAATCATGTTTCTAATATTTTCCATTTCTCTCTGTTGACTCTTTGGAATGTGGTATGAGCGCTTGGGTCTCATTTGTTTTGCCTACCAATGGAAAAAAAATCTCTGGAAATGTTGTCGTGCAGTACTAGGTTAAGACTTTAGTGAGCCAAGCGAGGATTTGATTTCCCAGCTATGCCTACAGGATAATAATAGCCAATACTTTTCTCCTGATTTAAATATACAGCCTTCTATGACTAATTACATTTCCGTGATCTAACAACACAGCTTTAACTATGGATCAGAAGGTTGCTTCATATCAACCACTGTTAAGTGTGAATGACGTTAATATCATCTTTTACCTCCAGTGTTAGAGACTTTAATATAGGTCGAGTCTTGTCCCTGAAGCTCTCCCTGATCACTCACCCGTGGTGGTCTCCTTAAATGGCCACAGCTTTGCTGGGGTTTTGCTCATGTAGCCCGTATACACTTGTACCTTGCACCAGTGACAAATTTCCTGTTTCCTCAAATCGATTGTGGGTTCTCTGTGTCATTTGCAGCTCCCTCTTGATCTCGGTACCTGGCACCATGTCATGCACATATCTCTTGATTGAAGGACTAAGCTTGCCTTCACTTTTTCTTGTAATTTCAAACTTTATAGCATTATGATAGGAAAAGATGCTTGTTATTATCTCAATTTTCTTAAATATTTTGAGGCTTGCCTTGTTTCTCAACACATGGTCTATCCTTGAGAATGTTCCATGCTTATTTGAGCAGAATGTGTATTCTGTTGTTTTTGGGTGGAGTGTTCTATATATGCCTATTAAGTCCAACTGGTTTAGCTTTTCATTTAATTCCACCATTTCTTTGTTGATTTTCTGTCTGGATGATCTATCCATTGATGTGAGTGGAGTGTTGAGGTCCCCTACTATTATTGTGTTATTATTAATATCTTCTTTTAGGTTTGTTAATAGTTACTTTATGAACTTTGGTGCTCCTGGGTTAGGTGCAAAGATATTTATAAGCGTTATTTCTTCTTGATGGAGTGTCCCTTTGATCATTATATACTGCCCCTCTTTGTCTCTCTTTACTTGTCTTATCTTGACGTCTACTTTGTCTGATATAAGCATTGCGACACGTGCTTTCTTTTGTTTGCCATTGGCTTGGAGCATCATCTTCCATCCCTTCACTCTGAGCCTGTGCTTGTCATTGAAGCTGAGATGTGTTTCCTGCAGGCAACAAATTGCTGGGTTTGACTTCACCTTTTCAATCTACCAATCAACCATCTTTAACTGGATGTGGCCACAGCCCTGCTGTCATAACTGAGGAGGCAGCACAGTGAGGTCAAAAGTCCACCAAACTGGGAGTCAGGGCATCAGAAGGCCAGGTGCCAACACTGCTCATCATTACCCATGTGCCCTTGGACAAGGTGTTTCACCTTCCTTCAGTTTCCCCATTTGTAAAATCAAACCACCAGACTAGGTAACCTTTAAAGGCTGTTCTGGCTCTTAAATGCTATGATTCTACATATTCAGAATCTCCAAGAATTGTTTAGAGCTTCACTGTCCAATTCAGTAGCCACTAGTTCGTATGTGGCCATTTAAATTAACTAAAATTAAACACAATAAAAAAGTCAGTTCTTAATTTGCACTAGCCTCATTCAAGTGCTCAATAGCTACAAGTGGCTAGTGGCTACTGTATTAGACAGTACAGATATGGAACATTTCCATTACTACCAAAAGTTTAATTGGACAGATCTAGTCTAGAGTGATATCTTAAATATCATAGTTGTCCTTCTAGCGACAACTTCTAGTTGTGTGCTACCAAATCCAATTACCTTTAATTAAGTATATCACTCTCATTTCATTGCCAACTTTAAAACTCATAATTCATACATTATAAATGCAACATGTACATTTTTTTAAACAGCAATCACTTACAAATTCTCCTTTTTCTTGAAGAAATATAGCAACAAGTATCATGATTAGAGCAGCAAGCTGCAAAACAAGAGACTAAGATCCACCATTCCCACCCAAATTCTCTGACTCAGCTACACTGGGCTGTGTCCCCACCCCTCACACTTGACAATCTCCTGTGTGCATACATTTGTTTGTGCTGTTTCTTCCGCTTAGAATGATTTCTCTTTCCTCCCATGCCCCATCCTAAGTCCAAATTCATCAGGACCCTTTCCACAGTTATTCTGTGGCAAAGCTGGAAAGAACTGTTCCAGATACAGCCACGATGACTTAGAGATAGGAGTCAGAATGCATAGTTTAAAGAGTTTGCCTAAGCGTAATGCCTGGGCAGCCCAGTACCATGCGGCCTCACCTCAACTTGTATCTATCAAATATGCTAAAGCTACATGGTGATTTGCTAAGGCTGGGACTGCCTGAGAAAGCGGTAGCTAAGCTCACCAAAATACACGCTAAAAATGAGGGGATACAATCAACCGTGAAAGAAAGAGCCTTTGAGTCCTGCACAACAGCTGAGGCAGTCTGTCCCTCGTGTGCATTTGGAGAAATGCCAAAATCCTCTGCCCAACAGCCCATCCAGCCCCAGTGGACATGGAACCAGGTTATGCAAGTGTGTGAAGTATCAGCCCTTGCCCTAGGGAAAGGTGGGCAGCTGGCAGGAGCAGCAGTCCATTTCTCAGCTTCTGACAATTTATCCAGTCAATGAAGACTTTGAATAAGTCACTGTGCTGTTAGTAAAATCTATTATGCTGTGTTTTTATTACTCCAGTTGTCTTGTACTCCAGGACAAATGACACCATCTCTTGCCTATTGAAAGTAATGTCTTCCTCTGTGGAACTGCCATAGCACTTTATATCATGCACACTTTTATTGTATCCTGTGCATTTCCTAATTCCCTTACAAGACTGTAAGGTATGATCCATACTTTATATTTCTTATATTTTCCAGGGTTTTAGTACAACTATTAGCACATTAGGAGCCAAATAAATATGGAATCTGATGAGGAATGGATGAATTAATGAATCAAATGAATGGATTTATGAATGATGGATGCTCTATAGCGAATCCCATTGCGATAACCCAGGTCTTAATGTGTCCCACCTTAACCCAGTCTTCCATCCATGACTTACTTAAATTTCCTTTCTTTAAAGGGAAGTATCATATTGATCACACATAACAAGAAATGTCCAACAACAATGTTAACTATGAGGATATGTTGTTGATGTATACAGCAGGTTGAGAACTACTAAGGAAAGTGCTCTTTGGCCACATTCACTAAATTCTATCTTCTTTTCTACTTATTGTTTCTCTACTTAAAATAATCATTAGAGTTCTTCAAGTCATACTTAATTGCATATCAAATAAAATTACCTAGACGTAATAATTTTTCAAAATTGTACGTGCCAATATTAATCATTACTAGCACTAACTTACTTTCTCAAAAAATTTTAACCTCAGTGACAGCAGGGTTTTTCCCCAATTTTCTCAGAGCTAACAGCATCTGAAAATTATCAATAACTTGAAAAATATTATTCATAACCTAACATTTCACTCATGCAGTTATTATTGGGCCACACTTCTTATGTAAGTTATTTTCTAGAACTTTAACTAGGCTACATAGACTTTTCTAATTTTAAATTTGTTGTACAGCTCTGACACTGCCTGAGGACATAATACCCTCCTGTCACACTCCAGGAAAGTTTCTTTGTTGGATTTCTCTCAAATTTTTAATTCTTGCTATAGCTTAAGAATCCATATCCTTCAATAGTCTATATTACAATGTCAAATGAAAAAGCAAAGTAATTCATAATCTACATCTAGGCAAAAATGACTTGGGCATAGAGGAAAATGGGAAATGCAAATATTTAATTGTATAATGTGGTGATAAATTTTTTATGACTTTCATTCATTAAAATTTCCATTTTTACTAAAAATCTGACTTCTAGATATTAATTCTACATATTTATTTGCATGTATATAAGATAATACATGTATAAGGTTACTCATTACAACATTGTCTATAAAAATGAAAGATTAGAAACTCAATGTCTACCTGTAGGGGACTAAATAAATAAATTATGATAGATCCACTCGATGGAATGATATGCAAATGTTAACAAAAGGATGAGAATGCTTTTTACATAATGTATTTCAATGTAATTCTTTCTTGTCTATAATAGAAAATATTAGAAACCCTATCAAGGTCCATTAATGGATGACTAGATAAATAAATTGTAGTACATCCGTTCAGTGGAATAGTACACAACTGTGAAAAAAATGAGGCTATTCTGCATATATGGAAAGACCTGTAGAATATATTAAGTGAAAAAAATCAAGATTAAAAACAGTGTTTCTAGTCTGTTAAATTTTGCATTAAATGAGAGGAGGGTTTAAGATATATTTGCATAAAGAAATTCCAAAAGAGTACACAAGAAATTAGTAAAAATGGCTATTCAAAGGAGGTGGAATTGAGTACATGAGGGAGAGGGGAGAGAGCAAACCTTTTCACAAGATAACATTTTATATTTTTTGTTTTTAACCTTGTGAATGTATTACCTATTCAAAAAAATTTTTATATATATTTCCATTGCCATTACTCTGATGTTTATTTAATAAATGGATTTTAAAAGAATCGCCAATATATCGTTCTCCATCCCTTTCCTGCCACATTTCCCTTCTGTATTCTGCCCTCCCCTCTTCTATATCAAATAAATGCCTTTTCAACCCTCACAAAGACCCGGCTGAGAGAAAGAGCTGAGGCAGAGTACTTTGGAATGGAGTTGATTTTGATCCAAATTGAAATCTAAGACATGATGCTAAATAATGAAGTAATTTGGGGAACATGTTTGCCTAGAAATGAAAGATGGAATGTCTGGGCTGGGTAATGGCCAAAAAGTTGAATAAGACAGAATTAATTGTACCTGCTTCTTGCTAACATTTTAAGGTTCTAATTATCAGAAAGTTTAATAAAAATGTTTTCATTCTTAAATGAAGGCAATGATTACCAATCACTCTGTGAAGAACTCATTAATGTTTATTTCACTAGCTTAAACAGATTTTAAGAAAAAGGAATAGGAACTGAAGAGCATACTGAAATTTCTTTTTTAATACTAAACCAATTTTTTTAATGTTTAGTCATTAATCTATATTTGGATATCTGTAGTCATCTTAGGTCTTGTACAGCTTTCCATTTATTAGAAATGAATTCACACAAAAGCAACAAAGTTTAAATTTGGTGTTCAAAAGGCCCTCTCAGCAAGAGGTATTAAAATGTCAACCTCATTTAAATGAGACATTATTGACCCCCATTAGTAGGACACGTGCTTGGCTTGGATTTCCCTAATGGTGGTGATGGATTTGCTCTTGTCCATCCACACACTCCTGCCATGTCCTCTTATGACCTGGGGCAGACATGTGCTAGACAGCTGGCTGGACCAGGTCTGTGGCCACTGAACAAAGCAAACCTTACTGGCCCACACAAAGATTGAACCTGTGACCTTGTTCTCATTAGCTCAATGCCCTAACCACCTGAGCTAAACAGCCACAAAAAAAAAAAGTGTAGGTTGAATGCTGTGTAGATAGATGTCTGTGTGTGAGTGTCAAAAGTCAGGTATAAAATAGTATGTAACAATGGGCATAAAGCTGGTGCTTAGGTATTAAAGGAGGGTGTTATAAGTTATATATCTTGTATCCCATACCCCAGAGGCATTTTCCAAGCTGAGAACCAAAAATGATCACCTTAAAAGGAATTTTATTTCAGTTCTATATCACAATTCCATATGACACCAACTCTGAAATAAAAAAATTGGCCATTGAAATTAGTAGTTAACCCGAATGCATTAGGAGACCCCAGCAATAAATTCCACATCTTATTTGATCTGTATTCTACTGAGTTTTGGAGTAAAAGAGGAAATAGAAATAAGAATAGTAGTTGATAGAGGTGGAGGTTAAGAACAAGAACCAACCAAGAATTTGTGACTAGAAGATATAGCAGCTGCTTATCCAGGCAAAGCTTCATGAAAAAACACCTGTGTTCAGTCAATATACAACTTTTGGTTGAATATCCAGGTGCTTTGTGTGTCACAGAATGTCTGATACAGAGACCTGCTAACATGGAGGGGACTTCCACTCAGAGACCATTTAGTGAAGAAAGTCTAAAGTCTGAAATCTTATGTTTCTCCTCAGCCCTGAATAGACAGTTATTCTGGTGCCAACTTCTAAAGGGCCACCATGACTGTAGGCCCAATGCAATACTCACTGAGTGTGGAAAATCCCAGATTAGATAAGAAGTTTAACCACAAGTGCAATATGAGCAGTTTCAGTGCCATGGTTTTGTTTCAAAGGATGAGATGAAGTTCTACCCGTAAGCCGTTCCTCCTTATTCCTTTGAGTGGACTCTCCATCATGGGAATGAGCTACAACAGGACCCCAGACACAACATTAACCCCCAACCACTAGGAGACAACAAGTGAACTCATTTCTTGGGTCACAAGAAATATATTCCAGTTACCATCCAAAAATACCATTTTCTAGCTCTGCCTCTCTTGAAAAATGTAATTCACCTCAGCGTAAAGTTCCAGTTCCTTACCTTGACATCCAACAGAAATTCAAGGCTAAGTCTTCTTTTTCTTTGCACCCCCATGCCTAGCAGAGGGCTTCCCATGTAAAAGGAACTCAAAAAATTATTGAATGAGGAAAAACGTGAATGGCTGACTCTGATCCTAATTTATCTTTCCACATTGTCTCATTCCACTTCTCTTCCGTAATCATTTCCTCCAAGACTCATAATAGCCTTCTCATTGCCTCATGAACATATCCGGCTCTCTCCTTATCCTGTGCTTGTTCAGGAGGTTTTCTCCAACTAAGGTATTAGTATTGACTGAGTGCTTATTGTGCATCACTTTATATAAGTTATCTCATTTAATCCTAAAAAGAAGTAGTCCCCATTACATCTATTTTCCACAAGATGCTCAGAAAAGCTGAGTAACTTCCCAAGGTTACACAAATAGAGAACAATGGAACCAAGATTTGAACCCAGATCCGTCGGGCTCTAAAATGAAACTCTTCTCCCTTCTAGGGTGTTTTTCTGCATTCATATACCCAAATTCTGCCTTTCCAAAATCGATCTGTCTTTCAAGGTTTAGCATAAGCTGTAAGGAGAGGAACTCTTTCCCGTCCACTCCATCCCATAGTGGTCTCTCATTCTCTTAACTTAGTGTTATTAATGCAATGTCTCAGATAACAACCACGGACTACCTTAATACTCCATCTATTATTATTCCATTCTATTTTTCTTTTTAACTTTTCATTAATCCATTCCTTCTCAGCCTAATTGAATTGGAAGTTCAAAGGGCACATTCTGCATGTTATAGTTTATTGTATCCCTTCGCAAGCATGGTAAACACCCAACAAATCTGACTAAAAATGACTAACTAATGTTTACACTTCCATTCTCCCACCGAGAATTTTTGTGCCAATTCCCATTGTTATGAAGCAATACTCCCTGAAGAATTCGTCTCCTAAGGTTATTGTAAAAAGAGAGAAAACAGGAAAACTTGAAAAATTAAACTATCTTTGTAAAATATTTTAAAGTCTTTAATTATTAACCTTCTGGAGCATCTGCTTCTGAGAAATCTACCATACCAGTGTTAGTGAGATCACCTTATTAAGATTTTCCTTGCTTCCTTCAAATGCCCTCGTTTTCAAAGGTTAATTACTTGGTTGTAAAAGTGCACTCCAGAATGAAATTTACCCTATGAGTTCTCCATCTTGATGTGAATATTCTTCGCAGTTTTTTTCAAAAACAGAAAGCCATCTGTTTAACCAATTTGAATACATTCTTATAGAATAATAAAAAAAAATAGAAACACAGAGGTTCATGGATTTTAAGCACTTTTGAGTATTTGTAAAACACATTATGACTTTGATGCTTGGAAAAAATATGAAGTGGTGCTTTCAGCTATAAATCATCACCAGCAAATAAAGCTGAGCTAGAAGTGGGGATATCTTTAGGACAAAGATTTTTTGATCACCCAAAATGTTGATCATTTGTGGACCATAGAAAAGGAGGATTTATTATTTTTGAATGGTTCAATTTTTTAGTAAGATACAACACATATAATTTGAGAGAACATCAAACAGAATGTGGTTCTTATTAATATCACATAACCTTTCCTACAAAATTTTTCCTTTTTCCAGCCTAGCTCCCCTTAAAACCAAAGTAAACATGTTGACAACTACAACTTAGGAAGGTGTTGGGCCAGTAGTCTCCCGTTTTGAGAAACTGGATCATTAATTCAATATCATGTTACTAGTTATCTTCATAAGGCAAATACATGGGGACAGACTCTATTCTGTAGGATTTAGTCACACACAAGTGGCAAAAACCACAGAACACAGCTCTTAATCAGCTGAGCCTTCGACCACGGACTCACTCTATGCACATATGTCACTCTCATTATCATTAGTATGAATAAAATTCTGACTTATTTTTCACATTTGGGAAAGGCTGTATCTCAGTGTTTGTGGTTAGATATGTTCTCATAAAAATTATATTGTGCCATTACCAAATGTGTTTATACACATGAGTATGCTTTAGAATTGAATATTTTCCTCCAGAGTAGAATAAATCATTCTTTCCTGAACAATGTGTGATTTATTTATTTCCTTTTTATCCTAAATGCTCGTATGAATTGAAAGTTAACATTTTTGTTTTTAGAATTTTTAAGAAAATCAATGAACTCTAAGTTCTCAAGTTTGATTTATTCTGGGTCTTACATACAGTAGGCACTCAATAAATATTTATTGAGGAATGAATGAATGAATCCCAATCACCTGAACTTGGGAACTTCCTCCATAATCACAAAGGGGTATACCCTAGAGGAGATCCCAGATGGAATTCAAGATAAAAGTCTCAAAAACTAGGCTCAGCTCTACCTCATGTAGTTGATTCCATTTAATTCTGAGTTTGAATCCCAGGAGGAAATAGTCTTAAGGTTTCCAAAAGATCCAGACAGAATTGGTTAAGCAGAGGCTAAAGATAGTAGATGCGACTATATCTTTAGAAGAACTAGCTCGGATCTTCCTTTGTATAATAGAATAAAGCCCCTGAGGCTCTCTCCTAAGTCCCCTCTGGAGGCCATTCCTGAATTGGTGAACCCGGAGTCACATTTCAGAGTTGTATGGCTGCACATCAAAACAATGCAAAAATGAGTTAACACCAATGCATTCTAAGATCACTCCACCTCCAATCCCCGCTCCTACTGCCACTGTTACTGGCACAGTCGTATCCAGGTGGGGAACCTGCCCACCTCACCTATGACCTGAGACACACATCAGAGTAGCAAAGGAGCCTACATTGAGGGTTCACATTTAAGTGAGTCGACCTTCCCACCCTCTTAGATGGGGAGCAGAAGGAAGAAGAGGTTGTGTGGGAGGAAGTCAGGCTACTTATTTTTATTAAGGAGCTTACATCAAAATCAATGTATCAAGCAAATATTGACTAATACCCTCTCACAGCATCAAGTTCTTTACACGGTAAGTCAGTAGCTTTTATGCCCTAGAGGCGGTGAGCTCAAAGAAAGCCAAGACATCCATCTGGATTCACTAAATTATTGCCTGCATAAAGCCAATGCCTGTCATATACTAGATGCTCAATAAATATATGGCAAGAGAACACACTCAGGAGCCGGTCTGCATGGGTTGCATTCCTGCATGTTACTCGCTAGCTGTGTGACGCTGGTAACTTCTTTGTGCCTCAGTTTCTTATCTATAAATAGGGATAATAACCATATCTTAGTCGGTAATTTTGAAAAATAAATGAGTTAATATAAGAAACGTACTTAGATCAGGGCCTGGCACATAGTAAGTGCCTGTATTATTCTTATTATTACTGTTATCATCATTATTATTATTATTATTCTAAGCTCTAATTCCTAGTGTAGGGTGGAGCAGGGCCTTGACCAACTTCTAGGACTTCATGCTATCCTAGAGGTGATCATCACCCTGAGAGAATGTTCACCTCTATAATAAACCACCCTCCTTTAGTCAATGAGAAGACAAAGGTCACCACCCAATAAAATGAATTCTCCAAAAGGCCTAATGTCTTGCAATGTTTAAAAAGATCCTCCAGGGCAAGAAGCTTATCACCACTCTTGTCCTTAAGTATTAAAAAAAAAAGTTATGCCTGAGGTAGTGCTTAAGATCCATTGATATTAAACACAAAAAATAACTTCCCCATACATGCATAATTTACACAAAATGCCATCAGCGCAATTTCGGCAGGTACAAGGAAACTCTCGATATTGCTAATTGTTCATGGACTTAACCTCAAACGATGATTCAGCTAAATGCTATATTGGATTTCATCATTTCCATTTACACTGCCCCTGCAGTAATTCTCTGAGGGGTTTATGGTTCTCTAGAATGGCCGAGGGCCTCAGTGTGTGCACTCGGGTCACTGTGGAGGGCCGTGTGGGTGGAAGAGGAACAGGAACATCTTAAAACGAAACAGCTGCATCAGAAATGGTCAAGGCTTGGGCGCAATACGATAGCCGCTATTAAACCGCACTTGAGCTTCTCCTGGCTTTGATGATTTCCTTCTTCCTCTCAAAAGTTTATCATCCTTTTCCTGACCTCAAGTCAACCTCATAAAAGCCCAATTTTTGTTTTGGTTCATATTAAAGTTTTCAGTGTATTGTTGTTGGTTTCAGGATTTTGATTGTTTTTGGATTTTGTTTTCTCTTTGTCTATTTGGGCTGGGAAAACTATACAGCGAGGTGAACTAGTCATGCTAAATTCTCCTAAATGGTCATGGAACTAGGAATTTTTTTTCCCCAGTGTTCACCTGTTTCACAGCTCCTGCCCCCCGTGGCACTTCCTCCCAGCAAGCAGCTGGAAATGCCCACTTGGGCTGCACATTTTTTTCAGGCTGTGTGCTACCAACTGCCCGTCCTGACATCTCTCATTCCACTGTGAGCTGGTTGAGCTAAAAGGCTTCATGTCAACGCCCAACAATGGCGTCCTTCAGTAAACTTTATTATTCACTATTTCAAGAGAATGAAAGCTTAAATGCATTGTTAGAATGAAAAAAAGAATTTAATGCACTTCAAGTTCCTTGAAAAAGATGTGTTGTAGTAGTAACACAAACTGTGATAGAATTGGAAAGATTCTAAAGAAGCGGGTCTAGCACCTTCTAAGCCTCCTATGAGAGAAATCACTTAAATGAGCTATAAATAATGCTCCCCAGATTAACATACCTCAATTGCACTGTTGTGTTTAATATAATCTTTTCTTAAGGTGATAATTAATAAATCACCACTTAAAGGCTATTTAATGATGCTGAAATGAACCCTAGACTTGTCCGCCAACTCATTGGGACTTTTTCCAGCTCCCAAAGACCACCTGGGATTTGTCTCAGTTCTCTGATTCTGTGTTTCAAATCAGCCACTCAAAGATACAATTTGCTGTCAGCAAGTCTCCTGATTTATTGAATCCTTCCCCAAAATATGTCCTGAAGTTCTCACAATTTAACCTGTGTTTGTCATGACGGCAGCTCCTCTGCAATGACTACAGCACTCTCCGCACTGTCAGCTGTTTGCAGAGGCCCTGTGGCTGTGCTGGTGGCCTGGAAAAGCAAGACCAACCCTCTTAATGTTGCTGTTTCTTTATCTTCTCAATAAATCATCAATAGATTTTTTTAATTATGCTTACAATCTTTACTATTCCCCTCCAAAAATGAGAACATCCAAGCACACTGCAAGAGTATGACACTGTGTAGAGAATCAATAGACTGTTTCTCACTTTAAGAAGACATTTCTAATTGCATCTACAGTATGCACACATTGTTTTTTCAATTCACAGTACAATATGGGAAAATATTGGTTCAAATAGAATAAGGGAAAAAAGAAGGAAAAAGAGAAAAGAAGGATAATGAAAACTCCTCTCTGACTTTAAAAATAGATTGTGACAGGTGCCGCCCCGTGGAATAGCAGTTAAGTGCACACGTTCTGCTTCAGCGGCCCGGAGTTCACCTGTTCAGATCCCAGGGGAGGACATGGCACCGCTCGACAGGCCATGTGGTAGTAGGTGTCCCAGATATAAAGTAGAGGAAGACGGACACAGATGTTAGCTCAAGGCCAGTCTTCCTCAGCAAAAAGAGGAGGATTGGTGGCAGATGTTAGCTCAGGGCTGATCTTCCTCAAAAAAAAAAAAAATAGATTGTGACAATCCGATCCTGTGGAATCTCAGTCAGCTGATAGATTTTAAAATTACTATGGTTTGCAAAGCAGAAGTCCTATGATGGAGAGGTGACTTTTATCCCCAAAAATAGCCTAAGAATGCACTATAGTCCATAATAAAAATCAGAAGGAAAAAATTCAGAAGAGTTTGAGAAGTGTGCTGAAAATCATTCTTCAAGTTAACAAATCCTATTCTCAATCTCCTCCTTTCTCTATTTTCAGGTCAGTTCTGGAAGTCACTGAAGGTCAGGCAACTTCTTTATTCAGCTTTTTATTTTGAGGTAATTGTAGATTCTCATGTAGTTGTAAGAAAGAATGGAGATTCCATGTACCGTTTATCTAGTTTCTCCCAATGGTAACATCTTGCAAAATTATGGAACTATATCACACCAGGATATTGACACTGATATAGCTAAGACTCAAAATATTTCCATTCTCACAAGGATCCCTCAGCCCTTTGACAGCCACACTCACTTCCCTTCCATTGCTACCTCTCCTTAACCTCTAATCTTTTCTCCATTTCTATAATTTCATCATTTCAAGAATGGTATATAAATGGAATCATACAGTATGTATGATGATTTAGAGTTGGCTTTTTGACCCAGCATAAGTCTCTAGAGATTCGTTCAGGTTGTCACACTTATCCATAATTCATTCCTTTTTATTGCTGAGTAGTATTCCATGGCTATGGACATACTCTGATTAATGACACATGCTTAACTGTTAACACAACGGTTAACAGTTTGATTACCCATGGAAGGACATCTGAGTTGTTTCCAGTTAGGAGACCTTATGAATAAAGCTGCTACAAGCATTCATGCACAGGTTTCTGTGTGAACTCAGGTCTTCATTTATCTGGGATAAATGCTCAGCAGTACGATTGCTGAGTCATATGGTATCTGCATGTTTATCTTTTTAAGAAACTGTCAAACTGTCTTCCAGACTGGCTGTATCATTTTAAATTTCCACCAGCAATGTGTGAGTGATCCAGTTGCTCCAGGTCCTTGACAGTGTTTGCTGTAATCATGGTTGATTTTTCTTTTTTTAAAGATTGCCACCTGTTGCCAATCTTTCTTTCTGTTTTTTTGCTTCTTCTTCTCCCCAATATATACAACAACTATAGTTGTATATTCTAGTTGTAGGTCCTTCTGGCTCTGCTATGTGGGATGCCACCTCAATATGGCTTGATGAGCAGTGCCAGGTCCCCGCCCAGGATCCAGACTGGCGAAACCCTGGGCCGCAGAAGCGGAGCACGTGAACTTGACCACTCGGCCATGGGGCCAGCCCCGTCATGGTTGATTTTTAGGCAAAGCCAGAGATCCAATTTGAGACAAAGCTTACAGCAAGGCTTTCAAATTCAATAAATTTTTTTGTTTTAACGTTACCTGGAAAATAAATATATACGTATTTTTTAATGTCAGCTCTCTTTGTTTTAAACTTCACTACATAAAAGCTGTGTACTTTAGACTAATGACTTAACACTCTGAACCTCAATTTCTTTATATATAAAACATACCCCTCCAAGTAAAGAACTGCATTAAAGGAATAATGTGTGTAAAGAGCATAGGTTAAAATAAGTGCTCAATAAACGCTAACTCCTTTCCTCCACATCACTCTGTTTGATCCTTATGTATTCTAGTGCAGGTGCTTCCTCCTAATCCATTCCCAGCGCCACCTAGAAACATTCTTCTGTTCAGTTTTATAGCTCTGTCTGCCCTTAGTTCAGACAAATATGAATATAAAAAGATCTTAAGATGATGGAAGAGAAATAACATAATACTGCTTTCAGAAAGCAAGTTCAAACCCATCTTTGCTGCCTATCCATCATGTGAACTTGGGCAATTATTTCATATCTCTAGTCAGCATCACAGATGGTTCATCTCTTCCATCTTTAGAATGGACAGAATCTGGCCTACTTGACCTGTCTTACAGAGATGCTGGATTCAAATGAAAGAAACGTAGGAAAGTAAAGAGTGAAGAGCTATAGAACCACAAGGCAAATAGAGTAAGGCAAGTTATAAAAAACAAAGTTCAGCGCACCTAACGGTCTCCTTCTTTCTGTCATAGGACGTCAAGGTAGAGAAATGGCAGGAACCACAATGACTTCCAAGTCTGGGACAGTGGTGCCCCCAAAAATGGGGTGCAAGAAGATCGTATTAGAAATTCTCTTTACATTTGTTTTTTATATAAACAATCAGAAATGAGTTCACCAATGCCCTCACTTGGTCATAGTCAACAGTTGCCTTGGGCAAACGGTGTCCTCAGGGAAGGGAGCAGATCTCAGCTACAGAGGGGTTGACAGTGGCCCCCTCACAAGCTCACCTGGACTGAGATGTGATACAGTTTGTGTGGCCCAGTAGGCAGAAGTAGATTATACAATCCAGTTTTAATTAAACTAACCTTCACAAAATGAACAAGTGGCTTAAAAAGATTCCTGCAAAGAACCTCAGATTGAAGATAATTCAAATACAGGCACAACCCCTTCAACAAGAAAACGGCAGAGGGCTGGCCAGGGGAGGAGTGGTTAAGTTCCTGTGTTCTGCTTCCTCGGCCCAGGGTTTCACTGGTTTGGATCCTGGGCGCGGACATGGCACCGCTCCCCAGGCCACGTTGAGGACACGTCCCACATGCCACAACTAGAGGGACCCACAACTAAAATATGCAACTATATACTGGGGGAATTGGGGAAGAAAAAAGCAGGAAAAAAAAAGATTGGCAACAGTTGTTAGCTCAGGTGCCAATCTTTAGGGGAAAAAAAAGGAAAATGGCAGAACTGACACTTCTTCCCCGCCTAGTTAAGAACTGCAATCAGCCACAAAACAAGGCAGAAACACTGACAACACGAAGCGAACAGTAAATCAACCAAAGCATTTGTAAATAATCAAGACTATTTGAAATGGGGATTTGCATCCACTACTGATGATGCTGAATCTCACCTTAAAATATTTAAACCTACCGTTTAATTCTTCTTTATCTTACTCTTCTTAAGTTCATTTTTTGCATGGGTTTATAAGGTACGTAATATATCAGTAAAGTAGTACAGATACACAATTTGCAAATAAATACACTTAACATGTTTTACTGTTGGGGTGTGAATTTAAAATAATGGGGAGACCCCATTCATTGAACCTCGGTTCGGTATCTGAAATGAAGGGAGACAGAGCTGTAAAACTGAACAGAAGCAAGGTTTCTAGGTGGCACTGGGAATGGATTAGGAGGAAGCACCTGCACTAGAATACACAAGGATCAAATGGAGTGATGTGGAGGAAAGGAGTTAGCGTTTATTGAGCACTTATTTTATCCTATGCTCTTTACACAAATTATTCCTTTAATATAGTTCTTTACTTGGAGGGATAGGTTTTACATATAAAGAAATTGAGGTTCAGAGTGTTAAGTAATTTGTCTAAAGTACACAGCTTTTATGTTGTAAAGCTTAAACCAAAGACAGCTGGCATTAAAAAATATACATATATTTTTTGTGTCCTGGATTGCTTGCCGTTTCTCTAAAGGTTTATGGTATTTGAAGCTGTTTCATTGTGGGGAGTTTGGGCATTAAAATCCCCTGACCTCCCGGGTGGTGGCATGACCACATAAGCCACCTTCTTGGTAAGAATGAATCACATCTGACATTTGGTGTTAAGAAAAAAAATGGGGAGACCATTGACCTAGGGTATTCCATTTCTTTAAATTGCCAGTTTCCCCAGTTTCGACCTTTGTGTTAGACACCGAGAGACCACACCACACATGGAAAAGATGGCATGAAGCTAGATGTCCTCTGCCAGTCTGGCAGCTTGCTATCACTAGGACCATTTCCACATACCTTTCTAGAGCCTCTGAAGACAGCCAGAAGCCATTGCCTTCACTCTGTCAACCTTGAGGGCTGGAAGCCACTGCAGACTCCACAGACAATTCCCAGAAGTCTGCAGGGTTGTCAACATCCCCACACTTACTCAGTGACTCTCAGAAGGTAACTGTGGCATGCCACTCCTAACATTGTAGAGCTATGCCAAGAGAAGAGCTAATGTTTATTAAGCATTTACTCAATGCCAGACTCTCTACTAAGAACCTTATGTGAATCATCTCACCAAATGTGCATCATGACACTGTGACAGAATCTACAATTATCTACCTTTTACAGATGTGGTAACCAAAGTGAAGAATGGTTGAATAATTTTCCCAAGATCACATGCTGATAAGTATTGTAGTCAAGACTCAAAACTGTGCCTCCATCTCCAGAGATTTTGCTCTTCATCACTCTGTTATGCTGCTTTACATGCATAATAGTAGTTTTGTTTCTGTGTCTTTATTAAGATTTCTTTAAAACATACTCAAAGTTAATTTAAAAAAATTGTTGCCTTCCAAGCGTCATTTTGCTTCATCTTGGGATCAAAATATTTACCAGAATACACCGTTGATCTTATAGTAAGCATCAAAGTAAATTACATTTATAGGAATTATTGTTACGAACGTATTTGAAAAATTCATCTTATCAATGCTTTTTTTTTAAAGATTTTATTTTTTTTTTCCTTTTTCTCCCCAAAGCCCCCCAGTACATAGTTGTATATTCTTCGTTGTGGGTCCTTCTAGTTGTGGCACGTGGGACACTGCCTCAGCGTGACTCCATGAGCGGTGCCATGTCGGCGCCCAGGATTCGAACCAACAAAACACTGGACCGCCTGCAGCGGAGCCCATGAACTTAACCACTCAGCCACAGGGCCGGCCCCGAGCTTATCAATTTTTAAAACAACTACTTTAAATCCTCTCTGACATGAAGCAGGGCATGAATAACAATACAATAAAATATGTATGGCTTATATTTACTTACTGAGGCTGTCCTATTTGGGGCACATCATGAGAAGACAGGATTCTTTGGAAAAGACAAAAATGCTGGGAAAAGCAGAAGGCAGCAGGAAAAGAGGAAGACCAAATATGAGATGGATTGACTCCATAAAGGAAGCCACAGACATGAGTCTCCAGGAGCTGAATTGGGCTGCTGAGGACAGGACACTTTGAACATCCCTCATTCATAGGGTCACCAGGAGTTAGAGCCAACTTGACGGTATGTAACAACAACAAATCTGAGGTTGTAAGTTAAAACTCCTAGCATCCAAGACAATGAGAAAAATCAACGTGTGATCCAGTTATTTCCACATGTTCACACAGTTAACAATGAGAACAAAAGACCCTAGGGACAACTGAGTGAACTTTTCAATCATTGGTGTAGCTATATTAATACCATGTAATAGTAAGGTCTTTAAGGAGAGAAAAGTCCAGAGAGTTGCAGCCACTCGTAGTTCTGTGACTTTTTAGAAAAATACAGCAAGTAGAAGGACAGGTGGGAGGAAATGGAGAAATGGCAATTTCAATAGAGAAATGCTTCTGAGGGCAAGTTCTACATGATCATGTGTTCTTGCCTGCCTGGGTTAAAAACTCTTGAGCTTCTCTTCTCAGATGTCCTCATTACAGACACCTAGGTCATGATTCTAAAAGCACTGTAATTTACAAAGTGCAGCCCACACCACACAGACTCAAATGCCACTTTGTTTCCATGACTATTTTATCTCTGATAAACCATCGTATTGATTTTTATAAATACTTCATTAAATATCACTCTATCTGAAAAAAGAAAAATTCGGCATTCAAACAACTAAGCACATCGGCAGCCCAATATAATATGTATATTTTGTAGTAAAGCAAAAACAGTCACTTGATTAGATTCTGTAATTTTATTGCTGACATCATCTTTACTTAAATAGTATAAGTTGCAAAGAACTTAACAATGTTTGGAAATGTAGAAAGAATTACTAGGAATGTAAGGAGGCAGTTTTTCACTGTATTTATCCCAGACTAATAACAGTTAAAGTTGCCCGGTTTCTTCCTGAAAAAAGTTGTTTTCACCTTTTTCTCAGCAAGTTGGAGTTTATGAAAATCACCTCATGGATACACTTTATTTTTCCAGTTTAACACCAGTTTGAAATATTCAATGCTTTTTGACACCAGTTGTTACAACAGGCATTCATTTAGAAAGAACAGTGTTATAGTGGATTAAAGGTCCTTATATTTTAACCCAATATTAAAAATTAAGATAGCTAATATTTTCCTATATACCAGAATTTATATATATTTCCTTGATTTGGCTTCTTCATCCAGTGAAATCTTTATTTTAAAAATCACTGCATGGAAGAAGACAAAAAACAATCATTTGGTTATTTGGATCCAATTCATCCCTCTCCTGTTTGTAGAGAAACAGCCAGATCTTGCCTATGAAAGCTGGCTTTCTCAGATTTTGTGTTTCTGCATTCCTCCTGTCTTATATCGTGCGTCCCTCTTTAAGCCATCATTTCATAACTGTAGGTAGAAAAAGCTCTCATTCATTTTCTCTGCCTTCAGATTTTAACAGAATTATTTTTAGATGGACCACAAGCAATTTCATAGGAAACAAACCATTTTCTGGTGGATTCTGCAAAGGGTAGGCAGTCTGTCCAGTGCACTGTCTGTTTGTCACCCAGCACAAATAGGCAATCCTATTACCTCCAAAGGTATTAGGAAAGTGCTCCCAGCTGAAGGCACTTATCCAATTCCAATTGTTATTTGGAAGTCTAAAATACTAAAGGGTATTGTTCCAAGAGCTACTGTTTTAAACAATGCAATGCCTGTTTAGAGGGAAAAATCAGTACTTGAAAATCTGAGTTGGTTTAAAAAATAATAACTGTGCATCCAAAAAAGAATTCTTAAAGAAACATTTATATGCCAGGCACATGTTTTTAATTTTGATAACATTGGCCAACCTAAATAAATATGTAGACCCTAATAATTGTTCTCTATATTTTGATATTTTTTGTATATTATTCTATTTTAGTGAGTTTGCAAAGAGGCTAATGAATAACAATGTAGGAAAAATATATATCTGTCAGCACAAAGTTGTGGTTTGTAGACATTACAAAATGCTATGTTGAAAAGAATTCTGTTAAAAAGTAATTGAAACTGTTCTGATTTTAAAATAAATGAATGCAGCCACATCCTTACAGGATACTGTCAGATAAAAAGTAATCATGTTCCCTCTACAATTCTGTTTGTTGGCATTTATATAAGAATAATAATGCTTTAAGGTTATTTTCATAGTTGTTCACTTAATGTGAGATTAATATCAAAATCTTCATAATTATCTGAGATCACCCATTTGAAAGTGGTGTGCTAAAACATGCGAATGGTTAAGACACTCTAGCAGTTTAATACTAAACAGATTAACACACATGAAAGTAATATTATAATTTGCGTATTGAATAATATGCCAGACCAATTTTTTTGGTGAATAGAGAATTCTTATGAAATGGTACCATTTCTGGCTACTGCTTCCCATTTCTTGAAATACTCAAGCAATCAGCTAGAAAACTTAATGAGAGATATACATGGGTATGCAAGTCTTACGGACTTGAAATATGATTCTGTGGCTTTGTCATTGCATCATTTTATGAAACCATCTTTTCTGAGTTTTGCTTTAAATGAAATTGAGAATCAAAATATTACAAAAGGAGGGTGATCCAGAAGAATGAAGAAACAATTCAGGTGGGATTTAATCTTCTTAGATAAAATCAAAAAACTTTAAAGCATAAAAGATAGATAATTAGCAAGAAGGGCTATGAATTTATTTTATGATCACGAGCAAACAAATGTAGGTCCATACCTCATGCATTTTTAAAAATATAGAAGCATATTTTCATATGTACCCCAGAGTCTTATAAAAATATTTCTCTGCCTCAACTTTGCTACCTCCTTCAGAAGGTGACATGAGAGGAAAATGAGCAGTCATTTAGAAAGTAACATAAAATTATAAATTAATTACCGAAGTCATGCTCATCTTTCTTGAACGCATGTGAAAACAGACTTCACATCCCAGACCCAATTATTTCATAATCCTTGCTGCATTTGGCTATATGGGTCAGGGTGGGGTGTGAAATCTTGGAAAAGAAATTGAATGTAACAAATACAGGTGCCTCCCCCCAGATATGGAGAATGTGTGTTAAAAGACAGTATCTGTACAGTTTCAGCTGCGCCTGAAAGGGAGGTGGGATGTCGAGGATTTAAATCATGTTGTTTCCACTTACGCAGAGAGAATCCATAAAAAGAGATTTATTATCATATTTTCTTTTTGAAATGTAGTATTTGTTTTTGACTTTGAAAGTGCTCCTCAGCATAGAGCAGAGTAAATATTACAATTTTGTTAAACAGCAGCCAAGATTTAATTGTCTGTGAAATATAAGGCTTAGGACCTGATTTGAGTTAACTACTGTTCTGCTGATACAAACTAGGCTGGCCTGCGGTGTGACCGAACGCACCCGGCGGCTGATTTACACCGAAGAACCATCCCGCAAGAAGTCAAGGAGGGCTGGGGGCAGCCACACGCCTGCAGGAGCGCATCCAAAGGGCTTGCAGCTTTTTTTTTCCTGCAGCAGATTTAAAGTGACTTTGTACAAGAAGTCAAACAAGAATAAGGAGCTATGGAAAATATAACAAATCATGCTAGCAGTTTAACAGCTAGAGAGAAGGGAAATCCAGTAGTAACCGCTAACAAATACTGAAGAAAAATGTAATGGGGATAGAAGAGAAGAAAGGGAAGAGGCGAGGAAGGAAGCTGGGTGAGGACACGACACTGATTGCCACATGTATATTGCACATTTTATTTTTATTGTACGTGGTACCTCAGTGGCTCAGTCAGGGACCTGAAAAGCTCGTCTGCTTTCACACTGCTTTGCGCGCGGCTTTAGGAGAGGCTCCGCAGCCCGTGTCCCCTCGCGTCCCCTCCCCCGCACCACCCTCTCTCCTCCCCACAGTGGCTCTGCGGGTCGCTTCCTCCACCCGCCGCGGGTGCAGAGGAGAAGGCGGGCGGCTGCAGGTTTGCCCCGGTGGCACCGCAGCCACAAGCCAACCCGTAATTGCAAAGCAAACAAGGCTGAAATATTGGATTGGTCTCAATCGTGACAAGATCTACGCTTTTGCCGCCAATTTGTTTGTGCAGCTCTATTTAAAGGCACTTGATTGAGGAAATGTTGAAAATAGCGGTGAGGGTTTCCCTAATGAGACCTCAGGAGGGAAGCGGCGGCCTTCGCCCGGCGCACAGGGTGCGGGGGTGGGGGCGAGGGACGCGCTTAACCCCTTCCTGCCGGCCTCCAGCGGCAAGTCCTCGGAGCCGAGCGGCGGAAGCTGGGGGTCCATCCCACCCGGGAGCGGTGCCCTCCCTCGGCCTGCGCGACAGAGAACCGGCCTCCTGAGTGGCGGGAACCGAGAGGGGGGTGGGGATCAAAACGAGAATTTAACGAGGATGGAGGGGGTGGCCCAGCAGCCAACGCAGGGGCTACAAGGCCAATGGCCTAAATCCGGGGAGGCGGCTCTGGCCGCGCCCCTTGCCCCCCAACACCCTTGGGCCTTGGCTGCAGCCCGGCCTCTCACTCTCCGGAGCCCAGCGTCCTGCGAAGGCTGAGGCCCTTGGATCCCCAGGGCTGCGCGATTCTGCGCGGCGTGGGCACCAAGACCAGGCGGTGCCCTCCGATGCGCCCCGGCCCATCGCGGTGGGGCTGGGTCTTCAGGCGGCTGGAAGGAAAGGCAAGAAAGCTAAGAGACGGGAAGAGAAAATGCATAAACATTTATTGAGCGCAGCCTGTGCGTCAGGCGTCTCGATCTTTCGTGCACCTTCATCTCGTTTAACCTTCCCTGCACACTCTCGAGGTCGGTGTCATTCCCCACTGTTCAGATGGGGAAACTAAGGCTTAGAGAGACCGAGGAGCTTGTCCGAGGTCACGCAGCCAGTCCGTGGGGAGCCCAGAGTCCGCCCTGCCCAGCTCTGACTCGGGAGCTCAGGACGTGGAGAGGGGCGACCCGGGAAGGCCAGGCCGGGGCTGGGTCTCCCACGCTCGGATCCAACGACGGCTGACGGAGACCCATTGCAAGCGCGATCCATCCGGAGGAAGCCTTCCCTGCTTCTCTCTAGGGCGTGGAGATGAAGTTCTGTTGCCTAATGGAAGACGTCCAACTCCTCTACTAGCTCCAGTCGCTTTCAAAATAAAGAAAACCAATCCGATTGCAATTGGGATATGCGGAATTCACCCGAGTTCTCTAAGTCATCCCTTTTACACAAGCTGTTTAAGCATCTACTGGGTACAATGCATTGATTGGGCTCTCAAGGAACCCACAATCACAGGAAGTGAAAGATAGGTGCCCAGAGACCTACCAGAGGGAATATGGGGAGGAGCACTAGAAAAGAGTTCAGAAGAAAAGAGACTTCATTTGGGGGAGCAAAGAGAAGGGAAGCAATACCTGGAAAGGCTTCCTGGAGGAGGTGGAATTTAAGCTGGGCCTGGAAGAAACAAAGAAGTGTGGATTCTTTAATGTGGGAGAGAGATGGGTTGTTTGCCAGCTATGCTGACAAGTCAAAGTGTGCCAGACCCATACCTGGAGACAAAGTGGGGGTCACACTTTCACCACCTGCTGCCATCTCCCGGCTGCACCTCCAACTTGGAGAATTGTGAGTTGATCAAGCCTTGAGCGGAAATTCCAATCTGTCTCAGGATTGACAACCGAGGGCTTGGAGATGACACTAGCAGCTAGACTTTGACCTTCCAGAGCTCCGGACTTGGGCCAGAAAGGACTGTCAAGGGCAGGGGCAGGAAAATGGCACTGGGGGCACCCTCACCAGAGCTCCTCACCATAAGCCACACATTCCTGCACATTTCCCGGAGGGCTCTGGTCAGAGATGTACCTTGGCCAATCTGAAGCTTGTCTTTCTGGAGTCACAGGCAGATGTAGATTGGGAAAATGAAGACCCTTGGGGTGGAGGGGCCAGGGGAGGACTGGTTTCGGTTGTACTTGCCCAAGTATGATCTTCGCCTTCTGTCAGCAAAATAAAAAAGCATCAGTCACACCGATTTAGTGGAGCCTTCAAATGTATTCTGAATGGAATTCTGCTTTTTTTTGTATGCAACCAATTCTTCATTTGAAGTTGGATGCTTTGCAAGCAGAATGCAATTCCATTTTTTGTTCCTCGAGGTTTTGGCCTGTGTTAACTTAAGTGGGCACTCACACAAGTATTAAAAAGAAAACCATTCTCTTCTGGAAAATGGAACAAAGTAGCATTCACGAGGCAGATATATAATCTGTAACAACAAATGAGCCTCCTAGTGCTGCGCATTTCCAGCAAGCATCCTGCCTTCTCTGTTTATATTATAACTTTTCTCCCTGCAATTATTTTTATTTTAATTTTCTGTCACTTTAACAGAAACCAGAGCCTTTTCTTTTAATGTTTTGTACACAACATGTTCATTTTGATAAGATGTTCTTTCCTATCCTCTTTTAGCTTGCCTTCCTTGTTTAGAGTTCTGTATCAGGAGGTTCTAATATTTCTCTCTCTTTTTTTTTTTTAAGAACTTGTCCCTGTCTTGCTTTATTTGTTTGTGTGAAATTTAGTTTGAAAGGAGATCAGAGAGAGCAGGAGGGGTTTGTAATAAGAGAATGACCGAATGACCCAAAGGCTGATTATCTATCATTAACTGGAGACTCGGTGTACCCAAATTACCAGGGAGACCTCAGTCTGCCGGATCCTTACCCGGCCAGAAAGGCAAGCATGGAATGCGCACACTGAAACAGGCTCGTGGTGTTGCAAATGAAGACACTCTGCTCACACATTTTCTTAAGGAGATTTCCTTCAAAACTCAACTCCAGTTCAGTGGACAAATTTGTGAGATTCTGACATGTACACAGGTAAAAATCTCTGCCGAAAGACTAACTTGAACAATTCCGTAACTAACTTTTCTGTGTTGTTTCGTTAGAAGCAAAATTGCAGTTAATTGTCTAAGCTCCAGAGAATATTGAGAAACCAAGCCAAGCTGCTTTTGATCTGCTCGTGCTGCTAAACCCAAGCCTTGTAAAAATCGAGATTTGCCATTAATATTGACAATAAAAGTGTTTCTTTTTGTTAACCTGAAACCTAACCATCCTGGCTCACGTCCCTTGTCTAGAAGGAAAGGCCCTAGAAGAAAATAGAAAAGGCTTGGGAGAAACTGCCAGCACTAAAGAAATCCATTTCTGTGAATTTGCAAAGGAGGCTTCAGAACTGGACATCCCAGGAATGCGACAACACTGCAGCCAGAAGTGGGAAAGCACAGGCCGTCAAGTCACAAACAAACCCTTCAGTCACAGAAACGGCTTGTCCAAAGCCCCACATTTTAAGTTGCCATTTGCCCTCTTTGCTTTCTTATTTTATTCTGAACCCCAGACCGAATTGCAGGCTAGTTGAAGTCTGTTACTTACTGTTCCCATAGAGCAGAGCGCATATGCAAAATTACAACTACTTCCTCACCCAAATGTTGAATGCTTTCCTCCTGGCTTAGAAGAAAATATTGCTAATGTGTATGTAATTTGCTTGAAACAAGAATTTGGATGAGTAGTTAACATAAATCCTGTGGGATGTATTTTCTTATGCCACTTTTGCTCTCAACGCTATATTTTACCACAAAATAGCAAAGATCAGATTTACAGTACCTCTTAGGACCAGTATAATAACATTAATAACACCTCCCATGTACACACACTGGCTCTTGTGAAGCCCTTTCACATGTAATATCTTTTGTTCCCTTTAGTATGAATAAGTATTTTAGCTTCATAGACAGACTTGGATGCCTGGCAAAACATCTAGCTCTCCCTTATCATGAAATCTGTCCAGAGCAGCAGCACATTTGCCAGTGACTATGGAGCTCTAGTCACGATTAGTTGGAGAAAATGAAATACCCACTGCCTATAATCCTGGATGTTAAGATTATTCTTACATGCTGTACACCTTAAACTTACACAATGTTCTATGTCTGTTATATCTCAATTTTTTAAAATATTTTCCTCAAAAGATGTAAGGATGAACCAGTATCTTATTCTTTTTCACCAGTTTCAGATTCAATGACACAAAAAATCTTGTAAATCCAAGCATTGCTGGAAGGTAAATTAGAAGGGAGGGAAGGAGAGAAGGGAGATAGGAGGGAGAGAGGGAAAGAAAGAAAGAGACAGAGTGGTTGGGAGAGAGAAAGAGAGAGAGAGAGAAGGGTTAAATGGGGAGGGGGTGAATTTACAGGCACCAAACAAGTTCCATTTTCTCCACTGACTTAACTGTTTCCTAAGCAAAACTGAGCTGAAGGAGTCATAAGCAATCATCCCCTCCATGGTCATCATCGCAGATGGACCAGCCCCTCCCCACCCCCATCTCCACAGATCTGCTTTAGTTGGGGAAAAGGAAGGAAGAGGGCTCGTTCACCAAATACCCCGCCCCCATCCCAAAATCCAAAAAGAAAATGCTCAGAAGAAACAAAACCTCATAAGAGCCAAGGGCAGCTTTTCCTGCTCTTCATTTTTGAAACAGACATGAAAGTCCAATCAAACTTGATTCTGTTTTGTAGGTGTACACAACACATTTCTGAAGCCACTGTCACTTGCTATGTTTGTAGACAACTATTTCCCAAAAGAAAAACAAGAAAGGGAAGGACTAAAAAACTCCAGTTAAAAGGAGACACTCAACAATATGCCCCACTCAACAATATGCCTTGTTTTAGATGTCCTAAAGTCTCTGGAACTAAGTGGCTAACATGTAAAAGGACTCAATCCTACCCTAGCACCAACAGGAATGCAAAGCCATCAGAGTGTCGCAAGAAGTACCATCCTTGGAGCAGGTGGGGCTGGGGTTACATCTTCAAGAACACATTGTTTCTTCTGCCACCTTCTGGGTTGGATGTTCTTTCTGGGGTTCTTAGCATGCTGTGGGGTTCACTTTATATAACAGCATTATAGATCTATCAGAGAATGCTCAGTCACTTCTACTATGTTCGTTGGGGAAAATAAGGTAAAACGAGATTTGAAAAATGATGAGGGGAATTGAGCCATAATTCCCGTAAACATAAAATGTGTGTTTATGGCCCTCCGGCCTGGTTCTTTTCAGGTCCAGTTTATTTTGAGTTCTCATGAGCAAAACACAAGATACAAACTGCCCTTGCTTTTGAAATAATAAATACCTCAAAAATATCTGTATTTTCCCTAAAAACAGACTGAAGTTTTTTTAAAAAATATATTTAGTTTAAACCAGATTGATTTTAAAAGTAATATCTCACAAGATCAAAATGTTTGCAAGCAAGTGCTCAGCCTCTCCTGTGCCCTTTGAATCTTTTCCAGGGGAAGGGGCGGGGTGAAGGGAAAAAGACAAGAGACGTGGGCTCAAAATGTATGTTTGAACCCAGTTCTGTCTGTTTAGCTGGAGGCAGATGTAATGCACAGCACAGTGGGCATACCATCAGCTACAGTGAAGACTATGGACACACAATCACAAACATTCCCCCAAACTGGGGCTGCTTTCCTCTGAAGCAGCCCCTGGGTAAGATGGCTTGCAGCTCAGCCCAGGGCCTTGGAAAAGGAGAGGTGGTTAGTACGCCCTTGCAGGATTCCTCCTGCGGGCGGCCTCCAGCCCGTAACATCTCAGCTGCTCATGTTTTCGAGTACTCAGAACATGTGCCCTTTGGGGAACAGCACATCAGAGGCCACGATAGTACAACCCAAGGTTGAGGTCCCTGGGCTGACATCTAAGCTGGGAACTTCACCATCCTCCCTTTCTTTTCCCCCTCCATCACCACCACTACCACCACCAGAAGGCACAGGCCACCTAAATTGAGGGCAAACTTGAGATGGCTTCTTTGCCTCACAGCTTTCCAAAGCAGCAGGCTAATGCAGCATCCCACTAGACCTGGAACAAAATGTGCGCCAAGAAGGACACTAAGACAAAAAAAGTGGATGCATTTGGTTGTGCATTAAGAGTGGAGCTCAGCTAGTCTGGCCTGTGTCAGCAACTACAGCTGAAGACACAGGGGTTCATCCATTTGTCCCCTGCCTCCAAGCCGCCTTCCTATGGCTGTAGCCCCTGGGTTTGGCTTTCTGAGAGACAAGAAGCCCTAGATCCTTGGACCACATTAGTTAACCGATAATGATACTGTCAGTGAGGATTGAAGTTCAGATTAGCAACTTTTACGACTTTTTTCTGTTCCATGTTGTCTATCTCTTTTATCACTTGCCGTGCTATCAGGGACCATGAAGAGATTCGCCCATTTTTTGTTTCAATTAAAAAAGCATGAGAAAGGCTGAAAGTGGCAAGTTCTGAAGGCTTTGCCACTGAGGCCACTTGCCTCTGGTGGACACAGCATCCCAATCCCCAATCCAGTCCTCTACCTGGTCTCTTATTCCTCCTTTCAATTCCCAAAACTCCCTCTGGGTCTGAAAGCAGCCTACCAACTCATGTCCCTGAATTTGTATCTGTTTCTAGCAGGAGTGCGATCATCTTATTTTGTCTACCTGCTCCCAAGGCCTAGATGTGTTTTTATAAACAGACTTTTTTTTTTCAATGTATCAAACGTCAGAGGATTGAACTACCAGTATTTACACATTCTGGGTTGCGTCTCTGGTGAAAATGTAAACAGAACCCCAAGCACACTACCTATATTCTTTCCTTGAAGAACAAGGTCTTAAAGACTCTCCTTGTGCTCATAACTGCAGACCCACCCAAGTTGGAAGTTCGAAGCTCTAGGTCACTATTTTGTTCCGAGCCCAAATGCAAGCCCCTGGCACTTACCAACAAGTCTGTTTTCAGCTACTCCCCACCTCTTGTGCTCTGCCTTAAGATGCTCTGCTGGGGGGTCGGGGGAAACTGACCCCTCACTGAGGAAATAAAATGGGCCCTGCATGGGCTCCCAGCCTGGATTTCTACATCCTTCTCTGACTCCTTTCTCCTCTCCTACCATCCACCCACTGCAGA
This sequence comes from Equus quagga, assembly GCF_021613505.1. Lineage (NCBI taxonomy): Eukaryota > Metazoa > Chordata > Mammalia > Perissodactyla > Equidae > Equus > Equus quagga. Next base: position 58,370,026 of record NC_060269.1, on the reverse strand, counting down.
TCTAAAATCTATTTCTCAATGCTGCTGCCCAGGGCCCCCAGGGTGGTGGCTGGCGGGGCCCCAGCCCCGAATGCCTGGCAGCACGGGAGTTGGGAGTTCCCCAACTCCGACCTCCATTCGCTCTGATCTTGCCTTCCATCCCCGAACCATGTACCGGGCGGCAAGCGCCCACCGGCAAGGAAAGGACTGCCTTCACCGAGTTCTTGGGGTTTCCTTTGCGGCCTGGGGCCTGACTCTGCCTCCAAAGGAAGATATCTGAGGTGTTGGTCTCCCCTGGGCAACCCTGGCCCGAGCCGGCTTCTACACACCCCGCCTTCGGGTCTCTCTAATTTACGGCCCGCAGGCTCCTGTTGACACCCTTTTCCACACGGAGCTCTATCAGGCGGAATCCGCATCTACACATCAGCCTCCCTTCGCGGCTCCCATCAAGCCCCGGGGATCATTTCAGCTCCTGCCACTGTCCGCCCCCACCTCTCGGCCCCTTCCGAGTCTTCTCAAGATGCTCACGCCACGCGGGCGCCGAGGCCCCTCTGCCCTGCGGCCCGGTAACTTACAAGTGGAGATCCATTTTCCGTTATAATGCGTTCAAGATCACCAAGGCCAGCAGTCTAAACATCCACGAGCCGTCCTCCCGGCTTGCCTCTTAAACTGGTGTTTAATGGTTCCCCTCCGATAACTAAACCTGCTTTCCACAGATGCCCGCTTTTATGAGAGAGGCAGGAATGCAGAGACATATTTATATGTTTGTTCATAAAAACTGGAAAATAAGCTCTGAACACGCTGTAAAAAATATTCAGTTACTTACCAGACAGGCTAGTTAAACCAAGGGAACACCGATACCGGCCACACCACAAATTCGGGGAATCGAGGTGCCTGCGCCTTGAAATCGCCCAAGGTCTTTCGTTGGGGCTGGTGTCCCTGAAGAATAGGGAAATAAGAGCATTTACAATCGGCTTGACCGTTCGTCCGAGGGTCTCAACCACCGTCTCCAAAAGCAGCCACAATAACAAGAGCCACCCCAGGCAGCCCTGGCCGGGGGAACGTGGTAGATAAGAAAAGAGACAGCAAGACCGGGGTTTCCAGCCTGCGCCCAGGTCAAAGAAGCAGCCTTCGCCTGCCGCGCCCCGTGCCCGACCGGGCGGAGAGACAGCTCCGGCTTCCAGTCGCCCCTTTGTGGGGCCCCCGCCGCCCGCCTCCTCTGATCTCGGCCCCTGCTCAAAACTGCATGAGGCTGCCTGCTTATTTCCTTACCTCGATGACCTACAAAACAGTTAGAAAAGCAATAGCTGAGTTGTTGGGGTTTTTTAACCAGAAAAGAAAGTAGAGCGATACTGTACCTGGTTTCAGATTCTTCAATATTTAAGACTTGAGGGGAAAAAATATTTTAATTGTGAAGCATCTGCTAAACACTTGCATTAACCTCTGGCTGATAAAAAGTTTTTTTAACCCTGCCCCCCCTCGTTTTAATTATCTTATGGTTATGAAGGGGCAGCCAATCCTGGAAGAGGACCTAGGCAATTAGCAAGGAGAACATCAAAAAGTTTTATTGCAGAGCGCGCGAGGCGCCGCCCCCGCCGCCCCGGGATTGGCGTGAGGAGCCTCTGACGACATATATTAACCCGAGCGGCCCTAAAGATGTAGCTGTACATGGAGATCTTGCTGGGAAAATCCGCTTGCTCCCCTCACGGCGTCCAGTCCCGGAGAACCGCCGCCGCCGCCACCCAGGAGCTCCCTCAGCCACTGCGCAGACCCCTCCGAGAGCCGGAGCCGCCGCCTTCGCGCTCCAAGGCGCCTCCAGGGCCCCAGATCCTTCCCCCGAAAGAAGGAGAGGATCTGAGAAAATGGATGCACTGAGACCTCTCTGAAAACCCTCCGAGGGAGCCCGAGAGGAGCGAGGACACGTTACTCGCAGCTAAAATCACATTCAAGGACCAAAACAACAACAACCAAAAAATTCATTAAAACAATAAGCGCCCAAGAACCCAGATCGGGCTGGTGGGGGGAGGGGAAGGGGCGGGAAGGGGAGGGTCGCATGGAGGTAGCTTCACAGTGAGCAGTCGACCCCGCAGCCTCCCTGCAGAGCCGGGCCGGTTCCTCCAACCGCGGCTCGGACTCGTCCCGGGACTCCGAGTTAGCTTCGGTGCCAGGAGCGCGGCCCGGGCGTGGAGCCCGGCGACTCCTCAAAGCAGCCTCGCGGAAGCCGGGCACCTTTGCATGAGCACGAGAGGATTCTGCCTCCCCACAGCAGCCCAGGAAGCAGGAGCCGGCGCGCGGGCCGTGGAGCAAGGCGGGAGCCGCCGGCGGCGGCGGCGGCGGCCAGGGGCGCACGGTGCCGGGACCAGCTCGCCGCGCCCCATGGGGAGCCGGCAACCGCAGCGCTGCTAAGGCAGGCCCAGCGGGCCAGGCGGGGGGCCGGGGCCCGGGCTGCAGCACCCCCCTCTGTGGCTGCGGGGCCAGCCCGGGCGCCCGGGGGCTGGGGGGGGGGGGGGGGGGGAGGCCGCCGAGCGCCGAAGCAAGGGCCCGGGCCGAGGGCGCGGCGGGGCTACGCGCACGCTGGGGCGCGTGGAGAGGCGCAGAGGGCGAGATGAGTCTGGTAGGGGGCTTCCCCCACCACCCGGTGGTGCACCATGAAGGCTATCCGTTCGCCGCCGCCGCCGCCGCCGCTGCCGCCGCCGCCGCCAGCCGCTGCAGCCACGAGGAGAACCCCTACTTCCATGGCTGGCTCATCGGCCACCCCGAGATGTCGCCCCCCGACTACAGCATGGCCCTGTCCTATAGCCCCGAGTACGCCAGCGGCGCCGCCGGCCTGGACCACTCCCATTACGGGGGGGTGCCGCCGGGCGCCGGGCCCCCGGGCCTGGGGGGGCCGCGCCCGGTGAAGCGTCGGGGCACAGCCAACCGCAAGGAGCGGCGCAGGACTCAGAGCATCAACAGCGCCTTCGCTGAACTGCGCGAGTGCATCCCCAACGTGCCCGCAGACACCAAACTCTCCAAGATCAAGACTCTGCGCCTGGCCACCAGCTACATCGCCTACCTCATGGACCTGCTGGCCAAGGACGACCAGAACGGCGAGGCGGAGGCCTTCAAGGCGGAGATCAAGAAAACAGATGTGAAAGAAGAGAAGAGGAAGAAGGAGCTGGTCAGTACCAGGGGGCAGTGGGCTGTGGGGGTGCGGGGTTCGGGGCACCGCTGTTCCCGGTCTCCTTCCAATTGGGCTGAGCAGTAGCATCCTGCCTTCTTTGGCTGCGTCCTGAGCCGAGGTTGTTTGTACCAGGTTGTGGTAAGGATGGTTTCCCGCAGAAGCAGAGGAGATGGGGAAGGGTGTCAGCCTGAGGAGGAGGTAAAGAGGGATGCTCCGCGCTGGTGATCTTCCCTCCGGGATATTGCTGCTCCCCCAGGCATTTAGGGCGGGCCTCGCGGACTAAGGGGCCGGATTGATCTTCCCATCGCACTGGCCCGGACCCGTCATTCCGTGTCCGTTAGAGCCTTCATTTGGCCTCCAGTCCTATCTTGCTTTCAGATATTTCTAAAATAAGTCGCCCAGAAGCGCTCGATTCCAGTTATTTCGCTATTGATCCCATTTCCCTCTCTTGAGAACAGGCTGCCACTGATCTAAGAGAGTTTTAAGGTTGTTCTCATTACTATGCGTGGAAGACGTAAAGGTCAACATGCAATAAGTACTTTTAACTTCAAAATGCAGCTCCAGTTTCTGTCTGGCAATGAGGTTAAAAGGTAACTTCCTGGATGAGTATACTTCAGGGGTACTTCTTATTTTATTGGAATGAGCCTGTACATTTTGACACAAAAAAAGTAAATATTACTGTGGTCATTGTTATTGTCGTTAATAGTACGACGAAATTATAACTGAAAATTAAAGTATTCTCAAGTTCCTCCCAAGTGCCCATAGGGTGGTGGTGTTGAGAGCAGGGCTATTGCCATGAAGGGCCTGCAAAGGAATTCCATTTGTCGAATTTTTCTTCTCTGGGGCCTGTGGCGCTTTAGTTGCTGCATAACCGAGCGACCTCCCCTATAGCCAGGGATTTCAAAGACCTTGGAGGAGAGGCACTACAGAGCCCCAGGCGGAGAGCCGCGGGCGCGGGCGGAGAGGCCCAAGCCAGGGCGGAGGGACCTTCTCCCCATCTTCTCCAGAGCGCAGATCTGGGATTGCGATTGAAAACAGGGAAACCAGATTTAGCGCCGACCCCAGCTCGCGCCCCTACATCTGGAGTTAGAGAAAAGGCCCCCAGCTCCTCCATAAACGACTTGAAAACGGGCGGTTGTTTATAAACTTGTGGATCCGGTAGTTGAGCGTTTCAGGCGCGAGGAGGCCTGGGCGGTAGCCAGGGCAGCGCAAACCTTCGTAGCTTTTCTGCAGGGACTGGGACTTGAAACCATCCCACTTCCCATCCCTTTCTCCCTCTCTCACTGTCTCTTCTGGCCCAGGAAGCGCTAGGGGGGCGTGGAACCGGGTCTCCTCTCTGAATTTCTCTTTCCACTTTTCTCCCCCTCACCTCCCCTCTGCCCAGAACGAAATCTTGAAAAGCACAGTGAGCAGCAACGACAAGAAAACCAAAGGCCGGACGGGCTGGCCGCAGCACGTTTGGGCCCTGGAGCTCAAGCAGTGAGGACGAGGAGGAGGAGGAGGAGAGCGCGTGAGCCGGGGCCCAGGAGCCGGATGCAGACCCAGGACTCCGGGCATGCTCTCCGCGCTCCGCTCTGAGGACTTCTTGCATTTGGAATCATCTGGTTTATTTATGTGCAATTTGCCTCCCCTCTCTTTGCCCCCCTTTGAGGCATCCGCTCCCCACCTCCCCTTCCAAAAAAAGTGGATATTTGAAGAAAAGCATTCCATATTTTAATATGAAGAGGACACTCCCGCGTGGTAAGGGATCCCGTCGTCTCGTAGATTCTCTGTGTGTGAATGTTTCCTCCTGGCTGTGTAGACACCAGCGTTGCCCCCTCCCCACCCACCCAACCCCTTCAAGATAAAGACATCGGACAATAGTGTATATGTGAAGTGTATCTTTAATACTTGGCCTTTGGATATAAATATTCCTGGGGATTATAAAGTTTTATTTCAAAGCAGAAAACGGGGCCACTAACATTTCCGTTGGGGTCGGTATATAGTGCTGTCCTTTCATCTGTGGTCGTTCCCTATTCGAAGATGTTTCCAACAGCTATTTGTTTTGTGCACTTCCGTCCTCTAAAACTAAGTGGAATTTAATTAATATTGAAGGTGTAAACGTTGTAAGTATTCAATAAACCACTGTGTGTTTTTTTTACAAAAACCCCAATCTTTTTATGATTGATACCTCAAAAGAGTTTTGAAAACAAAACTGTTATACTTGTTTTCATAATATTTAAAGTATTCAGAAGTAAACTAAATTATCATGATTGCCTCTAACTTTGTTTAAAAGAGTCAGTGTTCCGACCAGTCATCAACCTGAGCTCCGGCCCTCCCTTAAAGAGAAGTGTCCCTTAAAAGAGGTGTCCTTGGAGAATTGTTCCTTGGTCCTGCCAAAGGGCCTGGGCTCTATCCTAGTCCTGTCTCCTTCCCTCTCCCCCTACCCCCCAGGAGAACGCTGAGTGGTTTCTAGAAGGACAGTCTGGGCCAGGGAAAGGCCTCTGCCGTTCGCCCATAAGGTGGAAAGGTGTCCTTGTTTTCCTGAAATCAACCAGATGCCATTCGGTGGGGGCTTCGGTTTTTGTTTGGGGAGCGCGTTGTCGGTGGAGGAGGTGTGAGGAGCCCCCCCCAAGCGTCACTGCAGCCGCAGGAACTAGTCTAGAGTTTTCAATGCAAAGTATCCAGCTTTTATCCAAGAAAAAAAAGAAGAGGAAAGAGGGAAAAGAGGAGGTTTTTGCTTGTAGTCTCGATGGAGTTGGGGGGAGGAAGAGAATTCTCATCTGAGCAGGAGAGGGGAGAGGGAGGGCCTTCGAAAAAAGTCCAAGATTAGGTAACAAGGAATTTTACGTCAAGTAAGAAATCGCGAACAAGACCATGGATTTAAAGGGGGTGGGGGCAGATTTACAAGGAGCTACAGGGAACTCAATATTAACTGTGCTATGTCTGAAGTCTTCCCGGCCGCAGGCCAGCGGAGCAAGCGTCTCCCTCCCCCGGCTACCAGCCGCCCGGGACTTCACCTCGTCGGAGGTTCGGTCTCCCTGAGTCCCAGCACATCCCGGAAGGAAGTCCCTGAGGCCTCCTTTGCCTGTGGGCTTGGCTAGAGCCGGAATCTCCGCTCTAGGAACCAGAGAAACTGAAGTGCCATAAAGGACCCTGCAGGCCAGAGAGGGGGGAAAGGAGGGGAGGGATTCGGGAGTGGGGAGGAGGGGAGAGAAGAAAGGTGAAACGTATTAAAAAGCGGTTTGTTTCATGAAACGCCACGTATATAAATCTGGTGTTGGGGAGGCTTGCCAGAGGGTTTCCATCCTGGAACCCTTTCTCGGGTGATGTTCGCACCTCGGCTTCGGTTCCAGATCCTCCCTGGATGTCCCAGAGGTTCCCATGCCTCGCCGGTGCCCACTCTGAGCCCGCCGCCTGCAGCGGGCGAATTCGCAAGTGCCCGGGGAGAGACGAGCGAGCGGTTCTGCGGGCTTCTCCTGCGGGCAGCTGACAACGCGAGGGCGAGGGGTTAGAACAACTCGGCCAAAGCGATCTGAACTTTCTCCCCTCGGGTCAGCCAGCGCTGGGCCGACGTGGTGGGCGCAGGGCTGTGTTTACAGACACTTGCCTTTGTTTATAGCACTGGGGGGCGGAGGGAGGCGCGCCCTGATTTTCTATGACTCTCGGGATCCCTGTCTGTTTGACCCAGTGGCTCCCTCCCTCTCCTGCCTCCAGCCGCCTTTTGCGTCTTTGCTTTAATCCCTTCAAGAGAAAGACGCCAGCTCCTAGGGGTGGAAGAAAGGAGTTTACCGAGGTAAAGGACTGAATGATGGTGGAGGGGTGAGGTTTTTAAAACAGGAGCCGGAGAGGCGTTATCTTCATCGTGCCTGTGTGCCCATGCTTGCCTTGGGTAGTTGCTCCTCTTCGCCACCTGGGCCTTAAAGCATTTCTGCTCGCTTAACGCTTTTTCTGGTTTTCAAACACCAGCAGAGGGGAAGCAGAAGACCCTGGCGGCACCTCGCTACGGGGCAGCTCGCTGCTACACATGGTTTTATGCTCGCGCTCCAGAAACCCGTCCTCTTTGTCTGGCCTGAGCCGGGAGCCGCCGGCCTCCTCTCCCTGCCGCGCCGCCTGCTCGGCCCGCAGCACCAGGCTCCGACAGCCTAACCACCTCGACTTCCCAACCCGCTGGAAACCCCAGCTGGGCAGATAGCCAGCAGACCGGACACGCCAGGGGGCTAAACACCCTAACGGACGCACACCCCAACTGGCCAGACACTTCAACCGGCAAGACACACCAGATTTCCTGTCACTCCAGCCGCCCCTACATCCCAACCTTCCCAATGCTCCCGGGCACCCAACATCTCTGCCCCGCGTGGTCAAGTCCCAGGGAAGTGAGTGGTGGGCTGGCAGGGGTTTCTTCCGCGCTTCCATGCTTTTCTCTTCTACGCATTTCTTTCTTTTTAACTCCCTTTCGCCTTCGCTTTAAAAAAAAAGTTTCCAAGCTCTTGCCTTGCGGGACCGCCTAAAAGGCTTCTGCTTTAATTGCTCGGATAATGTGGTTGCTGCCATTTTGTTAAAAGCAATCACTCCTGCAGCGAAATCACAAGCTCTCTAGACAGGCCGGAGCCGACAAAAATGCAGGATTTGACGTTAAAAGCTAAATGGGAAGCTGGGGCGGCGGAAGGTAAATTGATGGTAGATCTGGCTGTCAGGGCCAGGCCCCAGACCGCCGCGCAGGCCGAGCGCATGATAACCCTGGAGCACCGGCGGGGCGAGGGCTCGGCGTGTGTGTGTGTGTGTGTGTGTGTGTGTGTGTGTGTGTGTGTGTGTG